>NC_030433.2:1817500-1995000 GCF_001660625.3 Ictalurus punctatus
AAAATATATATCATTTTGCTCATCCCTGTTAATGATGATACAGTATATATATATATATATATATATATATATATATATATATATATATATATATATATATATATATATATATTCTGCTGATATAAACAGTTTTACCTACATCCATCATATTCTCATAAATAACAACACAACTGTGGGATGAAATAATGCTGTGTTCACACACTTCAGCCTCTGTGTAGATGTAGTGTGAATTTTAAAATTCCTGGAGGAAAGCTATCCAAGAGTATCTCAAGGATTCTTGTTGTTTACCTTCTCTTGTATTTTATTATTTGTTTTCATGTGTCAGAACCATATTCAGGGTTTTTCAGTTGTTCGGTTACACAGTATAGAACCGAGTATTTCTCTACTGTAGAATGTTTCTATAGAACCCTGTCCTGCTGGGAGACTAAGGACCATTAAATATCCAAAGAACCCTTGAAGAACCCCACGAGGAACCCATTTCCTTCCTAAGCGAGTAATACATCTTACGTGGCCATGTTACGATCTCCTTATCCCTTCGACATATTTTTTGCCACTACCTGTAAATGACCTGCTAGATCGAAGCCTCTCAAACGTAGTCATTAAGCAAAATTTAACGCCATCCTTATTGATGTGAAGACTGCGGAAACGAGCGGATACGTTACAGAAGCTAGAACGTTAGCAATCGCGCACACTCGGCCAAGGTAAAACTGCTTTTTATTCAGTGTTCATACAGAGTAGTCATTACAATAAATTAGAGTAAAGAATGTTGTCAGTTTGCCGTCATGGCCAGTATAGGATCTGCATCCTCGTGTCAAAGCCGGCTGTACTGTGCCTCGTTTAAAAGCTGCGCGGATTAAAGTCTATTGAACAATCTGTTAAATTTGGACTTAAATCTCTAGGGACACCGGGAAAGACAAACTCCATGCACTCCTTCCTGATATCTGCAGGCTGGGTTATACTTCCGCATTGTCAATTTGCATTGCAGAGAGTGTGTGACGTGCACACCTACAAAATCCTAACGGAGTGCCATGTGTATATACAGTGCTGTGCATTAACCAGCCTTCAGCTGGAAGCTGATTGGTTGAAGAGGGGAGGTGTGCTCGGATGTGCAAAGCTCAGAAATGTTGTGACTAGACTGTGCGACCTCTTTTAGATATGTTTCGTTCAAGGGTTTTAAAGTAAAATCGCCAATATAATGGTTTAATCTGACTGCCGAACGGGCATCGTCCCCATGCAGCACTAGAACGAGCGCAAAGCATCTGGAAAGTGCTGAGGTGTAGCGAGGTGAGAGAGACAGAAGAGTCGCTGCAGCTCCGCTTGTCAGTGTGGGCACCGAATGCGTTCTGACGCACAACCGTGTTTTATTTACATTTCTGTAACGGCTTCACGATCATTAAATCCATAGTCGTGGTCTTATACGGCGGTGCCTGAAAGTCTGTGAGCCTTTTAGAACGTTCTATATTTTCCCGCATATAAAAAACTGCTAATCCACGACGTCCGTGTACTTTTGCGACTCACACATACGTAATCTCAGATCGTTTTCCTCGATAAGCAAATGACCGAGTATAATAATTTTCGTCTCATTTGTTTAAACTGGGATCTCTTCGTCTGCTTTTAGGACGCGATGATGATGTTTTAGGTCATATTTACGCAGATATATATATACGGTAGAAAATTCTAAAGGGCTCACAAACTTTCGAGCGCCGTTGTATATTCACCTTTAATACGCATCATCCATGCTTGTCCTTAAAAGGCCTGACGTGTTAATGGAAGTCTTTAGGAATTTAAAAACGGGCTGTCGTTGCAGGTTAGTCTCCGTTTACGCAGCGGGAACTCGGAGAGTGGAGAGAACTTTAGTGTTGAAAAGCATGAGAGAGAAAAAAAAAACCCTCAAAAAACCTCAAACTCCAACCAGATAAACTACCTAAATAATTCCATACTGGAACGAAATGATAAAAACCACCTCAACAAAGGCAAAGAAATTCTTTTTTTTTTTTTTAGTATTCTAGTGCGGCCCTTTCATGGAGTCGTGTGTGATTTTAGATGCTCTCTTAACATGGCAGATGTTTCCAAATCCTCATTAATGCAGGTGCTGTTGTGCTGTTCCAGTGTCTTAGTTACACAACAGGGCAGGGATCCTCAAATAACCCACGATCAATGAATCTCTCTCTCTCCCACGCACACACACACACACACACTAAATCTAACGTATACTTATACGTACATATAATCTAAAAGCACAACAGCAAAACATATTTATCCAATCTACCGTCTTTTGTACGCCATAGATGCACATGTTGACCGGCACAACACATCTTACACGTGAACGCAAGCCACGGCTTTTCTTAAATCCTACCTGGAATACTTTGTATCTCGCAGAGAGCCGCTCGGTTTCAAAGAGCACGCGAACATCATCGGATATCAGCTGATGTTCTGATAGTCGGAGCTTGGAGGTCGGAAAAAAAAAGAGAGAACAACTTGCTTGCAGTGTTTCTGTAGTTTAGACCGAATCGGACACAAAATTCACTTGTACGGAAGCTAAGGCAGTGCTGATAGAAGAGTTACCTCGGGAGAGTTAATTCAACAAATTACACGTTCATTTAAAAATGAGGAGTTAACCATGTAGCCATGCGTGTCATTCTTAACCGAGTTTATTTCTGTGTGAAAGAGAGAAAACGAGAGAGATGTGTGTGTGTGTGTCGTTTGTTTGAGTTGGAAGCTGCTGTACACCTCGGACTGGGCGTGTTGACAGGAGCGGTGTTTCCGATCGATAGTTTGTCCTTGTTGTGTCTCAATGGAAAGATTTCTACATCTTAACTCTGCTGTACTCAGCCAGTTCTCCACCACGGCTGCCAGATTGATTTAAAAAAATAAATAAAATCGGACCGTTATGCTTATCCGGATTTAACGCTCACCAAATTCACTATAAACCAAACCAAATTAGCCACCTTTAGCCACATTACGCTATATCGAAATGAGATTAACTGATAAACTGTCTGCTAATGGCTATGTCTAACTGTGATTAAAATCTGACAAACGGTGGTAAATGTTCACAATCTGGCAACCGACATCCAGGCACCGTTTCCAAGATGATCGAATGTTTGCTTGTCCAAAGATGTAAATAAATAAATAAATAAATAAACGAGCCAACAATTTCCATAGGGCCGAATGTCTTTCACTACTTTATCAAACCGTGGCGCGTTGTGTGGAAATGCTGCTGTACACGTGAAAAAACGTGGCTTTAACCGCACCAAAAAAAGCTCGCAAATGATTATAATTAATCACGTCTGCCGACTAATCTGTGAGTACAACTCACATGCAACTGGCCATTTATCACATTCAGCAGCTCTGCCAAAAACTTCCAGGCACATGTGCATTAAAGTGAAGCCTTGTGCAATGAACTGATCGTAAGCCCTAGCTCTCAGCTAGCCCTCAAACCAGATTTTATATAGAAAACATGGAATCGTCCGTCTTTTTGCATGCATACCACCACGGTATATCATTCTTAGCGTTCTACATTGTTTTGTTCTCCTACGACGTCGGCCCAGAAAATCTCAACTTAAAAGCTTCCCCGTGTCCAAGAAAGACAACGCAGGAGAAAATGAAGACAGATGATAAGGAAGGGATACGGTCGCTAGCGACGCAAAACGCTCACGTCTCATTCCGACCATCGAGATGTGAAACTAGACGAGTCAATAATACAGATTAGACGAGACTGAAGCTTCGGCAGAACTAAAGTCAAGTTCTGCTTCTGATATGGAAAAACAAACGTCCTCGATTTAAAAAAAAAAAAAAATAGAGCAAAGATAGACGTAATAGAGCAAATAACGAACATGCACATCGACGCTGTAAGAAAACGATTAAGTTAAAATATCTTGAATATAGTCACATGTTTGGACCATTTCTCATTATAATGGAAATCTAAAATTCTTAGGCCTGTTACTAGAGTTTGTAAGGCTTGAGATTGTCACACTATTCGCAGAGAATTTCGCTTTTTTCTAGTGAAAATGCATTGAAATATGGAGAATAATAATAAAGCTAATGCGTAGTAAAATCCGAACTGTAAATGAACGAATCTGGACTTCAGGCTTGATCAGTCGCACTTTACAGGTGGGGCAGTGGTGGTTTGGCGGTTAAGGCTCTGGGTTATTAACGTCCGCCCACTACGAATACGTGGTCATGTCTTACGGACTGGCCAATTCCCCCTCCATCTTCCAGACGTAGGCCTTGGCAAAGTGACATACTGAGAGATGTTGGGAAAATTCATCATTGCATATATAAACAACATCTTGGTCTATTTCTGACTTCTCACTTCAAGGGGGTGTTCACTGCTGCCCTGATCCTCAAACACCTGGACCCATCTCTCCTATTTATAGTAAAAGTAGAGCCATACTTTCCCCACACCAAGGATACCCTCTGAAATTGTAACCCACAACATTCTGTTATCTTCAGAGAGGAATGATGACAATAAAGAATATCACCCAACCCTACACCATTGGTCTGAATACCAACGATATACTGTATATATATATACACCTCTCTAATGTCCACGACAAGCTTAAGTGCCATCATGCTAACTTTCCCAGCCTAGGGAATCTTCCTTTGTGCCCTTTCCACTAATCTGTGAGATGATCCGGTATCTAGGGGGAAAAGTTCCAAAAGTTGCCTACGTCTGATTCCACATCATGAGTGCAGAAACTGTCATCCAAGAATAGTATCACAGTTTAGCACCCACTTCCTGGACACCAGCGCCGGCGTGTGCTCCAGCCCCGTGAGTGTTGTTGGATGCTTGGCTTGCTTCGTCGACCGCATTTGCACCTTTTCTGCATGTCTGGATATTTTGCCCATGTTTCAAATCTAGAAAAAAAAAGTGAAAGCCACAAAAACCGGTTTTTATTCGATCAGACAGCAACAATATGTTGCTCGATATCACACACACGGCTTCATTTATTCAACCGTAGTCAGCATCTTAAAGGTGAACTTGGCTACTCTGCTGCTGTCTCCATATCTGATTAGATAGGTATCGATCAGACCGAGAGTGACGGGGTAAGTGTTGGAGATTGAGACTTCTGTTTCTGTAGACGAAACCACGGTGACACGACTATGTGCTGCCGACACAGGCCTCGTGTCTTCCGTAAGCTGACAGGTTCGATCTTTCAGCTAGCGCGGCCTGACGTCTTGGAACCAAATATAGCGGAAGCCTACATCCCACCGATATTCGAGTAGCTGATCAAACATGAACAGAGTTCTGTGCTGTAGAGGAAGGTGGCTGCGTTTATTGTTGCTTGGTATCCAGTGCTTAACGAGCAACGGGAGCTGTGATGCGTATGTAATGCATCTAACACAGACCTGACTGCCAGTCAACTTGTAGTATGGGGTTGCTGGCTGCCACGTTATACTTTGATTTGATCGCACATGCTGGTTCACATTCTCTGCTAAGACGTCAACCGTACGGTGCCCTCCACTAATATTGGCACCCTTGGTAAATATGAGCAAAGAAGGCTGTGAAAAATGGTCTTTATTGTCAATATTGACCTTTTTCATCTTTTGTTCGGAAAATTCACAAAAAATACTCTGCTCATCACGGATGCATGAATCGCATGAACCATGTTTCAAACGTCTCTCTTCTATCAAGCTAGATTTTCCTAGTAACGTAGCAAGCTAGTTAGCATTCTTAGAAACGTCGGCCACATGACATTACTGAAATCCCTTCATATTTGCTCTTGCCGAGTAGGTCGCTGCGGATAGTCGTGATGTCTTCTGCCATATGGAATATATAACGTATAAGTGGATGATGAACTAAAGGGAAAGGAGCTTGGCTACAACGTTTTTTTTTGATGACTGTGCGTAACCCGACTGCAAGGGCTTTGCTATAGTGCTGAATCAAAAGCTGGTCAGGAGTATCGGGATCTTAATCGGGAAGTCTGAAAGTGATCGCACCTATTCTCTGATCATAACAAAAACTTCCATTTAAAGAGGCTCCTGAAAGGCAGCTAACATTGCAGTGATGCTGTGATTTGAAAGATGATACAACGTGAATCGAGGAAATGATACTATCCGCTCAGCTGATCGGGAAGCATCTTCCTGTAATAAACGCGTTCGTTACCGAAAGCCGGTCCATTCGAGGAGTTTGGGCCGCACCTGACCTCCTCCAAGGCCTAAATCGGTATCTCCTAAACCGCTCAAATGAGCAAGCTTTCAGTAATGAGGACGTTTATTATTAATCGGGAGGAATTAATAAGGAGGAAATTAATCGGGAGAAACTCGCTCCTGCAGCGATCCAGAACACACTGCCAACACAACAAAGGGGGGGGGGGGTGTTTTAGACTGGCTGAGTTGATCAGCAGACTTTAACCCAATTGAGCAGCATTTCACCTCCTGAAGACGAGACTGCATGGAGAAACCAACCCCCCCCCCCCCCCCCCTATCTTTTGTATTAAATAAATAAATAAAAGAAAAATGTCAGTTATAAAGGGTTGGGTAATCACTGGTGTGGTATTTCAGGTTACATCTCATATAAAAAAAAACAACAACAAAAAAACAACTTTCTGCCAATTTTTGCCAGAACACATCGGCACGGACTTGACACCACACGAAGAAAAACAAAAACAATATCGGTCCAGCCCTGAGTGTTACTCAGAAAAGAGGAAAATCACCCACTAAGGCTTAAGCTGTGAAAAGCATTTACACCTCAGAATCCCTTGTTTCTTCGAACACTCCTTCTTCTTCTTCTTCTTCTTCTTCTTCCTCCACATTGATATCCTTCTCACTCCTCTTTCCTCTGCTTCCTCCTCCGGTCCTCCTTTTTCTTCTAGTCTTTTCTCCTTCTCGTTATCGTTGCTGTCCTTCTTCCTCTGAAAAGCGCATCACTGCAAAACTGTGAGTTGAATTCGTTTGTCAGAACTGTAATTGAGATGAACAACGGGATCTAGCAGAGTCGGCTTCGCTCTTTTACCGTCTCTTTCCTGCATATTTGCATAAACGGGCTGTCCTTCGTTCGTAGTTAGAGCTACTGACACAATTCATATTCCAAATATACCATTATTAAAAAGCTACATATGCTAAACTCCCATCCCCGTCACAGCCTCACCGCAACAATCCACCACTTTACATAGAATTAGGCTTGTGCAGCATGGTTTATCTTACAATCTCGCTGTGGTCAGACATAAAGTATGGACTTCAAACAGTTGGATGTGGGAAGGAAATAAAGGTGGAGGACCCCAGAAAGCATTAAACCGCCATAATGAATTCATCTGCACGCATGCTTCACATGGAGGTCACTGTGGGGTTTTGGGGAGCTTTTCCAAAAATCCTCGGTTACCCTGTAATTCAAGTAAACAAGCCCGTGTGTGCAGAGCCGCCAGTGAGAGCACGGATTCTAACGTATATCTGAGTTCTCGACTAAAATCTCTTTTGCTTGAACAGCAATGAAAATAAACTACGATACAAACTATGCAAATCTAGTCAAATGACATTTCCCGAACGTCATTCTCAACTAGGACAGTGGACTATAAGAATTAAATGTACAGTCGTGTGAAGAAATAAGTACACCCCATGGAAAATGTTGTTGTTGTTTGTTTGGTTTTTTTTTTTTGTGTCGTATTTGGACAAGCAATCATTCGATCCTCTTTGAAACCTATTAATAAAAGTGACACACTCTATTAAATGACACATACAGTTGACACTTTGTATTCATTGTCACAGTTTAAATTCATAATAAAAAGAAACATTATCACACCTTCAAATCCATACAATTAGAATCAGGTGTTCAGGATCGGGTGCCGGTGATTAGAACCTGCTTAGGAAGTGCAGGTGGAACCTGTGTTTATATTTATACCCCTCTCTCATATCTAGTGTCTGGTGTTCCCTTTGTTATTGAGGTGTGTGGTGTCGTCACGCAACGATCTAAAGAGTTCTGTAAGACCCTCAGAAAAAAAGCTTGTGGATGCTTATGAGTCTGGTAAGGGATTTAAAATGATCTCCAGATTATTTGAAACGCATCGTTCCACTGTTAAAATAATCGACAAATGGCGCAGATTTCAAACGACTGCCGATTTGTCCGGGACCGGCCGTCCCAGCAGATTCAGCCCAAGAGCAGGCCGTCTGATGCAGAAAGAAGTCTCCAAGAACTCCAGAATTTAATCACAGGGTCTGCTTGTATCTACAACTATTGGTGTCAAAGTGCAGGCTTCTACAATCTGAAAGAGACTGCACCAATTTTACCTGCATGGGAGGTGTTTCAGGAAAACGCCTCTGCAAGACTACAGTTTTCCAACGAGCATATAGGTAAAGCCCAGGCCTCTTGGAATAATGTGCTCTGGACTGACGAATCAAAGATAGAGTTGTTTGGACACAGTAACAGCAGACATGTTTGGCACAGACCAAAGACAGCTTTTCAGGAGAAGCACCTCATACCAACTGTGAAGCACGGCGGTGGAAATGTTATGGTTTGGGGTTGCTTCGCTGCCTCGGGGACTGTACAGCTCGCATTCATTGATTCAACTGTGGATTCTGCATCATATCAAAGAGTGCTTGAAGATAATGTGAAGCCGTCTGTCCGAAAGTTCAAGTTGAAGCAAAAGTGGACTTTTCAACAGGACAATGATCCTAAGACTTACTAGCAGAAGCAGTGATGAAATTTTTGTGGTTCTTGGAAACCGTACCGGTCTGCTCTTGGCAGAATTGACAAATTACAGCCGTGTCAATATTCCGTATCATCCTTGCACCCTTGCTCGTGTGATATTGCTTAAATAACTAATGCTTTGTCCATCACTATTAAATGATTAGATAATAGTATATACACACATTTACTGTACAATTCCATGAACTATCGACCGATCAGTCAAGACTTGCTCATTGTCAAATACTTATTAACTAATGATTTGTTCATGTATAGGTTCATGGTTCATGTACTGTACAGGATTTGTTCATGGAGGTTCTGAGCCAAGCACATGAAGGTTCATGTCAGAGAAATCATTTTCAGTATTATTGCATTTTTTGGGAGAAATTGGAAATGGGGCATTTTGGCCTGAAATGAAGCTGAACTGAAACCAGTAAAATGTGATGATCGCTGCTTGTGGGGCAGATGAGTGATTTCAGCTGCTCTCGACCTGGCAGATATTTGGCTCTCTGTGTGTGTGTGTGTGTGTGTGTGTGTGTGTGTGTGTGTGTGTGTGTGTGTGTGTGTGTGTGTGTGTGTGTGTGTGTGTGTGTGTGTGTGTGTGTGTGCGAGAGAGAGAGATCTTTTTGGCAGTCCTTGATAAAAGTATACCCTTCATAAGTGCACCCCACTGAGGCTGCATAAGGATTTTTTTTTTGAGCAAACTCTCTCTCTCTCTCTCTCTCTCTCTCTCTCTCTCTCTCTCTCTTTCTGTGTGAGAAGCCGTATACGGAGACAATGTACAATTAAAGACAGTCAGAATACACTACAGTACAGTATGTACAATACAAGAGGCGGATTGTGAAGAAGACTGGGTTATTGATCGGGAGGTCAGGGGTTCAAGCCCCAGTGCTGCCAAGCTGCTACTGTCGGGCCCTTGTGCAAGGCCCTTAACCCTCTCTGCTCCAGGGGGCGCTGTATCATGTGCTCTGCGCTCTGACCCCAACGTCCTAACATGCTGGGGTATGCGAAGAAAAGAATTTCACTGTGCCGTAACGTATACGTGATTAATAAAAGACTCATTTAAATGGATGTTTGAAGGCATCTCAGATTTACATGTGACTGGACGTTGCGTCTACAGGATGTCATTTATTCACTTGGCACGTAGGATTTCAGTTGCTCTTTATTCCAGAATCTCAGTTGGAATCGCTTCTTCCGATTATTAAAACAGCCCTGGTGGATAGAGTGCTTGCTGAAGATGAATGAATGAACGGTCTGTCTCAGCCTGGTTATCTAAGCATGGCACTGAAGATTGTAAAACGCTTAATTATAGTGCCATACTATTTCTTATCTGTATAATAGTCTGACAATAACTCCCTGGATTTTTGAAAGTGAATTAAAAGTGAATTCCTCTGTGCAAAAGACCTAAAAGTAAATGACTAGGCATATAAGAATCCTCTCTCTCTCTCTCTCTCTCTCTCGCTCTCTCACACACACACACACACACACACACACACAAAGGTCAGGACTACAGTCTACGTGATGTATTTAAATTCCCAAAACAAAAAAAGGTAGTGCTCAGAATACAAAATGAAGGAGTTCTTTGCAAGACCCACTCATCCCAGCACCAGAGGGAATATTGACTCCACCCCACTTCCTCCACAACCATTTCCGGTGTGTAGGTTTATAAGCCGTGTGCTTCATTGCGAAGTATTGCCAGTTAACCTGCCTTACCGACTGGTTGTCTACCGATCTCGTTTTGCTTCTTGTTATGACCTTTTTGCCTGTGTTTCTGGATTTACATTTGTGGATGACCTGTCTTTTTTTGTTTGTTTGTTTGTTTGCCTGTTGGACTGTCTACCCGATACTGAACCCTGCCCGGTCGGTTCATAGACCATGTTTGAACCTGGTGTTTTGGGTTTGTTTAATAAAAGCTTCCGCAACATGGATTCCAACCCAGCATGAGTTCGTTCCATCGATAAGATGACTTCCTTTTTCACTGTAGTCGAAAATGTCTTTGTTCAACATTGTTTTTATTCCTGGGCGCACGGTGGCTTAGTGGTTAGTGGCTTAGTGGTTCACCTCACCCCTCCAGGGTTGGGGGTTTGATTCCCACCATGGCCCTGTGTGTGTGCGGAGTTTGATTCATTACCGTCTTTCCGTTTATTTAAAATAAAATCCACAAACTGAGTGTTACAAATATAAACTTCAGGCTAAAACTTTACAAAAATGTTTGTCCAATTATATAAGACTGAAAAGAACCCAATACACACACACACACACACACACACACACACACCAGAATATATATTATTCATTTAGGGCTGTAGTTTCATTCAGTGCTTTTTATTATATATAAGTAAACTAATATATAAGTTTATATTATATAATAGTATTTATGCGTGACTTTTTATAAAAGGTAACGTTGACAAACAGTAAACCGAAGAGAGTCATCGTCGGTGACTCTAGTCGCGTCGACTAGGAAGCGGCTTATACTTCCGATTAGTACAAAAAAACACGCTTGTGTTTCATCTGAGATGATATTATCTTTCTAAACTTTATACACTAGACGGTAGAGTACGTAGTGCATAGTGTAAGTGTACGGGATGTCATTTGGGACCCGACTATAG
Source organism: Ictalurus punctatus (assembly GCF_001660625.3). Taxonomy (NCBI): domain Eukaryota; kingdom Metazoa; phylum Chordata; class Actinopteri; order Siluriformes; family Ictaluridae; genus Ictalurus; species Ictalurus punctatus. The sequence goes on from NC_030433.2 coordinate 1,828,730, forward strand.
TATTTAAACTCCGGAGCGCATGACAGATAATGTCCAGTGATTACAGACTGCACTGTGTGATCAAAAAGTTCTTTGGAACATCATATTGTAGAAGGAAAATATACATGGAAGAAAGTTGGAGTGAAGGTCAGTGGTGTTTAAATGTTAAACAAGGGCTGTTATGGCTCAACAGACATACACACTGAGTCAGCATGACAGCTTCTCTATAGGGAGAGAGAAAGAGGTCTTCTTTCTCTCCGGTGAACTATCGTTCTCGCCCTTCCTCCTCCGAAAGAGCTGCTCGTCCTAATCTCTGGCTCTTTTAGTGCCTTTGCTCAATATTTACGAGCCAATACTGTAGGTTTTTGTGACTTCCTTGCTTTGCATTTTTTCCCTCAAGTTTAATTGTACCTTAAGCTTCAGTCTAGGCTGAAAATCAAAGTAGTCAATAGAGAAACCAAACGTTTATTTGTTGTGTGAATTATTTAGGGCCGGACGACGGAGTGATTGCACAAGCTAGGACTTTAGCGATTGGTTTATGTGTAACGGTTATAAGAAAAGGCTCTCCTCTGAGAGGTGTCTATTTCTACTTATAGATCACATATACACGGACACGGACTCTATCTATCTATCTATCTATCTATCTCTCTATCTATAGTGCTACTTTAAAGTGATTTTTTCCCCTGGTTTTTGTGGATATCTCATACTAAATAGTTCTAGATCTTCAAATGAAATACAACATAAAACAAAGGCAACCTGAATAAACACTCAATACCGTTTATTTATTTATATTATTGAAGCGAAAAAAAGTTATCCAACACCTATTATCAGTGTGAAACACTACAGTTGCATTAAAAGGATTCGACCGCCAGTGCAAATCAGGTTTCTTGTAAAAATGTACAGACTTTCAGCTGTTTGCGACGAACAAATCAAGCAAAAGCGATTGAGATAGTTCGACACGACGGACGACTCGAGTGGTTTGAACGTATTCAACTGAAAACGCAACTTATAATGATTTCTCCAGTCTGGAAGTTATTCAACCCCCTGAAGAGAATCCCTCACAACAGGACAGTTATGCAAAAGCGGTGTTGTCTCAAGCGCACCTGATGCAACTAATCAAGGGCTTCATTAGTCACACCAGGTGTGCTAGAGCTGGAACACGTGAAATACCTGAACTGGCTAGGGGTTTGAGTGTGCACTACATGGACGGGGCAGAACAAGGAAGCTATCACGAGCTGCAACCAGATTTCTGAGAAGGCAGGTTGTGGAAGACCCTGGAGTGACTGCTAAAGACCTGCAGCAAGACTTGGTGGGAACCGGTACTGAGGTTTCAGTGAGCACGGTAAGGCGCAGAAGGTTTCCATGCCAGAACTCCAAGACGTTCACCACTGCTGACCCAAAAACACAAGAAAAGTCACTCAGAATCATATAAATAATCCGCAGAGGTTTTGGGATTCTGTTCTGTGGAGCGATGAAACAAAACTGGAACTTTTCGGCACGATGGATCAGCGGTATATCTGGAGGGAGAAGAATGAAGAAAGAACACTCTGTCCACAGTCGAGCATGGTGGTGGCTCGGTGGTGCTCTGGGGCTGTCTCGATTAAATAAAGTTTCTCCTAGACAGCAATCAGATCAAATGGAAATTAAAGAAAAGATGTCTGCTTAAGTCTCACAGCTTTTCATCCTGAGACAAAAGACCTCAGTCATCTCAAATATGTATCCTCTTGAGTTTTAGTAGCGCTCTCAACGGTATGCTTTAGATATATTGTCATGTCTACGTATACTTGAAGAGATTTTCACTAGAATATTTTGACGTGCTAGTTTAAGTACATGAAGGAAAGTACCCCAGTGTAGTTTTTATATGCCAACATTTGTAAACACACACACACACACACACACACACACACACACACTGTTGTCCACTTAAATGAAAGACACTGAGTGACTTTATTGGTCCTTTAAAAGACAGCGAACAGCAGCTGACCCAAACACACACTTCCACTTGGCCGAGTTAGGCTGAGGTAATCGCCATGACGACCCTGCGATTTAGATCAATAAGGACATTTAGAGGTGCCTTTCACACACCTAACTATCTGTCACTGTGTGTGTGTACACACATCAGTCTGTCCATGTGACCTCACGGCTACAGCTTTCAGTGAGTGAAAGTAACTCAGCCCAGCACTATTTATACCCAGAATATGCAATCCAACCATATGTGTGTGTGTGTGTGTGTGTGTGTGTGTGTGTGTGTGTGTGTGTGTGTGAGCTCTTACTCACTCAAAAGGATATTAATGGAAGATCAATAACCGTCTTCCTGCCATCGATTAGCTGCTTTACCCTCTGCCTGTATCATACCCTCTACAGGTCTATATTCATCCTTAATAGTTAATAGAATTATTCTTTCAAACTTTTTTTTTTTTTTTTATCTATCAGCAATGTGTGCACTTCTTAGCCATCACAGATCTATTAAGGAGCTACTATGTGTAAGAGTGTTGCACTGGGCAAGTGTGGATCTTTTCTGACACACTAAAGTTGAACCTAGTGGACAAAAAAAAAAAGAAGAAGAAGAAGCTTGATATCATTAGCTAGCTAATCCTTAGAGCTAGCTTCATTCCGTTTGCTTGCTAACAAGCAAATCTAAATTCATAACACTGAACTAAAAAACATACACTGACATATATATATATATATATATATATATATATATATATATATATATATATATATATATATATATATATATATATATATATATATATTGTATAAATCAGGATTTGAGATTTAAAACTTAGTTTGTGGGTAAGCAAGGACATGCTATGACTTTGGATATGTGGATTAGCATGCTAATGCTTCGAGTTTTGGTTAGCAAGCTAATGCTATGAAGCTGAATTTGACCTTTAGCAAACTTGCAGAGAGTTAATTTTACTTTAGCAATAATATGTGCTCAGCTTTGCCTCGGGCTGATCTTGAATCTAACTGTTAAGCTAAGCTAAGCTTTTTTTCTTCTTTTTTTTTTCTTTCTTTTCTTTTTAAAAAAAAAAGATTTCAGGTTTGTTTTTTTGTTTTTGGTTCTTTTATTATTTTTCCCTGGGTATTATGAGGGCTTTATGGGTATTATGAGGGCTTTGGGGCAAGATGCAGATAAGCTTAAAGGCTTTCTCATTAGCGCTAATTAATCTCGTTAATTGGGCATGTTACTGTGGAAACAAACTTTGTTTAAAATGAGCCTGTTGCTTATGTAAGGAAAAATCATCCCCAGGTGTACTCTGGCCTACAATTACCAAGTTTTTTCCCCCCGATAACAGTATTTTATTCCTCTTATAACACATCGATTACAATAATAATGCCCATACTTACATTTTATAACGTTTTAAAGAGTGACACGTCGTACTTTTTTAACAGTTAGTTTCTAGTTACATTTATTGCTGTGGGACATTCATGAGACGAGTTATTCTCTGTTACCACTTGAGTTATAAACAGTCATAAAAAAAATAGCCTGTATATTTTTCTGTCTCTTTGACATAATAAGACAAAGGATGTTCCTGAGAAACCAGGAAGCACAAACCCTTCTAAAGACTCTCCTGTGCCAGGAAATGTACTGAAAGTGCTGAGACTGGAGGTTTCTTCCATACACACCTCCTCACAGGAAACAATAATATATTAGAACAAGCATTACTATATATCACAAATATATATATATATCAATAAAATCTGAAATTCTAAACTCTCTTGTCATGTTCATCTTTTGCTGCATACCGACATGTCTGCAGCAAAACCAATTAAATGGGCTGTGCCGTTCCAATAGTTTTGGAGGGGACTGTATATCGAATAAGCTTTGTTTTCTGCTTGTATGTTTGCTGGTTTTGATCGTCGCTGGTGTTGTCATTGTTGATTATCCTGTTTTAATGTTCCCTGCCTATGTTCCCTGACTCGATTGACCCTAATCAACACCACGCTGGATTTCCACATTTGTATCGTGTCTTCCTGAATGCCATGTCACTGTTGGCTCACTAGTGCTTGATCCTTTTTGGCCTATTGGGAAAATGTCTTGTTTTTTAACTTCCCCCACTCTGCTTAACCCTTAACTTCATTGTTCTCTCTCTAAAAGGTGATCCATCACAATTATTTCCAAAGCTTTTCCTTTTTTTTTTTTTTTTGTGAAAGTTATTAGAGGATAACTTTTTGATCATTCATAAAGGCTCTGTGAGATCAGAATGAGCTTTCTGGCTGAAGTTTTGAAGTTTGCTATAAATGCTTGACTACACGAAGTGAAGATGAAGGCTAAATGCAGTTCTGCTCTGGAGCCTAGCATATGTTTCTGTCTAAACTGCTACCCTTCGCCCTTGGACATACTTTTCAGCCATTTGTCAATGCAAGTCAACCTCTTCTCATGGCAGAACATCGGTGTAATGGGATTTTTAAATGCTGAAAACCTTATAGAGATTGATACATAGGGTAATGAAAGTCCTTCATTTTTAACATAGTATATTGCAATGCTAAAATTTTCCTTTTTCTTTAATGGCTTTAATTAATATCATGAGCATTTTTATCTATACAGACCATATGCTAACCTAAATTAGTAGTGTTAGCTTTTTGCTTAGCCAGAATTAGTATGCCATCTTATTGGGTTGTCACGATACCACAAACATATCTTGGACATATATTGGGATCATTTTAGCCTATAAATAAATGACCAAGTATGATATTTTTGTCTCATTTATTTAACTGGGTTCTCTTTGTGTACTTTTAGGACTTTTGTGAAAGTCCGATGATGTTTTCGGTCATATTTATGAAGGAAGAAATATCGAAAATTCTAAAGGGTTCACAAACTTTCAAGCACCACTGTACATACCATGTGTTTGAGGAAGAGTTATGAAATACTAACGGATATGATCAGTAGAGCATTTTTTCTTTCCTTTTTTTGCGATGAACACCCCCCCCCCCCCCCCCCCCGCCCCCCCGCTTGTCTCTGTCTCCCCAGTGAAATATGCATCTCTTTATTCGATAGCTAATCAATGATGCTCCCTGCTGACCCAGTACAAGTAACACTCCATCTTTGTCAGTTATGCCTACTGTGTGTGTGTGTGTGTGTGTGTGTGTGTGTGTGAGAGAGAGAGAGAGAGACAGAGAGCGAGAGAAAGAGAGAGAAAGACTTGTTGCCCAGGCCGACATTTGTTTCCATGGACGATAAAGCTCTTGTTGAGCCCTTTTTAAACACAGCATGATATCTGTGTGTATGTTACTGTGTGTGTGTGTGTGTGTGTGTGTGTGTGTGTGTGTGTGTGTGTGTGTGTGTAATCCCTGCATTGAGAAAGCACACAGTGCCCTCCGGGTATGTCTGCACACTAGGGATCCTAGCTCAACATACACTATACTACGCTCTCTCTCTCTCTCTCTCTCTCTCTCTCTCTCTCTCTCTCTCTCTCTCTCAGACACACACTACCTGTCCCATTTGAATATGTGCTGTGAGGCAGATTCTTTCCACACATACAATCACATACATCACTGATCTCTCACATAACAGACTTTTCTTTACATAACGTAAGCCAGATACTGTTTACTGTACATCTTATTGGCATTTTTTTTTTTTTATTCGAAACGAAAAATGAATGAACCTGTACAGACACAAACGCAGCCTGTTTTACTTTTTTATTATTTTTTTTACTTTAACATCATGTCTATAACAGTTCTCCTTATTATGTGTTTTTTTTATTACAGCATTTATACAGGTAACAGGAAATAACCTGAATAACAATCACCTCAGAAATAATTCTAAAACCTCGTCCTATAACAAGTCTATAAGACACTATAGGATGAAAGTGTTTGACCTTCCATTACATTCTGTGCTGCCTCGATGTTTCCTTACCTGCCCTTGCCCTATTATAGTCCTGACTGTTGTGTAAGAAGCAAATACTGACAGTACTTACCTTGTTATGTTTCCTTTATATGTTAAAAAAAAAAAAGTAAGAAAAAAAAAAACATTAGACGTGAATGGGGGAAAAAAAGAGCAATATACCTGCACAGGTAAGCAGTTCGGTATGAATAAAACCATATCAGTGCTGATGTAGACAGACTAATTAAAACAGGTTCACCATTGTGAAGCCTATATTCTCCACTTGTCACTGTTTATTTCTGGGTCTGCTTTATTGATTGCCTGTGTAAGTCCTTGCTTGTGTGTTTTTGCGTGATTTTACGTAATTAATACAAATACCTTATTCAGAGGGAACGCTTCTAAATATATATATATACATACATACAAATACAGATATGAATAGATGGCGCACTGTTCATTTATCTTTTTTAGAAAGCTCGGAATCAGAGGACTGGAATCATTGGGGGTGCAACAAAAAAATCATGTCATCAGGAGGTTTCTGCTTTTTTAAGGCAGGAACAAGCGATCTGTCAGATAGGAAGCTCGCTGGACAAAGATCAAAGAACCTGCAGCGCTACGCAGATACTAGTCCAGGCTCTTGTTATCTCAAAAGTACTCTCAGGCCTCCCGGCCAGCTCCATCAAACCCCTTCAGATGATTCAACCAGCCCAAGAGAACCCATGTCACACCCCTCTTCATCTCCCTCCACTGGCTTCAGTTTCTCATGACTTCGTAAAGTACTAGTATTGATTTTTTATCAATGTCATGTCCTGTCACTTGGCTTGTCGGTCACACTGACAGTACAACAGAGCTACAAATTAGCACAGGGGAGAATGCCAATCTGTGTGCGAGTCTCAAAACACAAGGTTCTCTCCTAGGAATGCAGCAGTAACCACTCCTATGGCTTTTGATCACAGTACAAGAAATGAGCCCAGCACTTCTATTGCTGACCTACAGCAGGGTCAATTGCTAGAGACCAACCAAACCATCACATTCACCCTATGTGCCTCGGGAGTCTAGCTTTACCCCGCTCTTAGAAAATTGGCCTTCAGTTATTGTATTTTGCAACGAAGAGAGCTTGTGTAGCTTTAATAATCTCTGTCCTCACTAGCCAAGATGGCCACTGGAGTGGGAGGGGGGGTGTCACTGCCCTCTGGCCTCATCAGTAACAAATCTACGCCAGATTTTAATCGTCTAGTCAGTGGACAAAAGGGCAGCATAGAGGTTGATGGCCTTACAGCAAAATGTCCATGTTGTGGCAGATTGTGCTAAGTCTGCATCCTCGTGGCAGTGAATCGATGGAATTAGGTTCTGTCGACGACAGTCTGATTACATGAATGCAGAGCGAGCACACCGCAATTCTGACAAGCCCAACCTGGACCAGCCAGAGCTCTGGGCCAATCCCAGCTGGCAGGGGTGAACAGAAAAGAACGCCAGCGCAGGTGTTTGTACTGTGGTGCAGCGGGCCAAATGTTTTAGAGGCTGCTCACTTGGGGCAACGGAGCCCGTCGTGAGCGCGGCAATCCTCCGCATATGTATCTTTCATTTCAAGACTTAAAGGTAAATAAAGATCTGTTACCGCAAGCAGCTCACGCAAGAACATTCTGAAATGTCACTTCTCTTGGCAAGTCCATTCAAGACATGAACGAAATATCTTCTGCAGACGTAATTATCCGCCGTCATTACTGGAGCCTTCTTACTAGTATGAAGTATCATGAAAATCGAAAGTTACCGAGGGTCAGGTGAAAGGTTTAGCTTAACAATTAGGGATTCGACGAGCTTTCAACGATCGGACTATTTTTAGAGAAACCTAACGATTATGTCATGGTTATTTCTTCTGACGATTACCATTTAATCGACATAGAAGCTTGAGCTTCTATCCATCCATCCATCCATTCATTTTCTGTACCACTTATCCTACACAAGGTCGCGCGGAGCCTGGAGCCTGGAGCCTGGAGCCTGGAGCCTGGAGCCTATCCCAGGGGACTCGGGGCCAACCCATCACAGAACACAATCGCACACACACTCACACACCCGTTCACACACGACAGACAGTTTGAGATGCCAGTCAGCCTACAACGCATATCTTTGGACTGGGGGAGGAAACCAGAGTACCCAGGGGAAACCACCGAAGCACGGGGAGAACATCAGGAGATCGTGAGATTGAATCCTGATATCGTCGAAGCCACGTGTGGCATGGAATCCGCGGAGAAAAATTAGCTGTGCTTTCTAGGTAGGAGGGGCGGTATACTCTGCCTTCCCTGTAAATCACATCAACACGAGCCGATCGTGATCTTCTGTGAGCTCATGCATGCAAAAGAGGGCAGATTTCCCTCCTTATGCTGTGGTGGGAAACAGCACGGCCGGCTTTGCATGTCTCAGGGGACGCTGGTTAGTGGGGTGAGCTTCTGGTCATTGGGAATTGGCAGACGACCAACGTGGGAGAAAATGGTGATGTAAAATGTCATGTCAAGATGAAAAGAAATCATCATATTTTTTTCCAATTCAAATGAATTCGGGATCTATTTCCGCTAGCAGAGCAAAAATAAACAGAACATTCGGCCACGTTGTGTCTGACATATCACTTACGCAATGTTAATGTGTTTGTTTATAGGACTGTTATGTAAAAGCACGGTGATATTGATAAAAATCAAGGTGATATTTAACCATTATAACACGCCAAACCGAAACCGCAAACAAGGGCATGGGTGCTGTCACTGACGATAATGTGAAGTCGGCACTGAACGAGCTTTAGGTTGTGGCGTAATGATGTATGACATATAAGGTCTGAAAATTTCACGTCTAGTCAACCCGACAACTGACTGTGATTAATATTTCAGGCTTTCCAGAGAGCCTTGCCGCAGCAGTGCAAAACATCATTATACTTTAGGGTATTTTTTTTCCTACTGGCTCGAGAAAGCTTTGATAAAAAAGTTATGTGATCTACTTGAAAGATGCAGCAAAGAGACAAGTTCAGTTAAAAAAAAAAAAACCCAAAAAAGCAAAAGAGCACAAAAAAAGAAAAAAAAAACAATCTCATGGACATCACTTCGGCATGGCAAGTAGAACGAACTTTTTTAACGTGAGCCCGTACAGTCGGCTGTCGATGAGATAACCAAATCGATAACCATCCCGATTAATGATGAACCCGCCGTGCAAGTTTGTTTTCACTTTTTGAAAATCCTCATATGAGGTTTTTCCCGAGTGCGGGTCCAAATCGCCCGGTCAGATGTTATATGACTGACGTGGAGCCTTAAACTGTTTTACCGGTACATTTGTATGGCATGGCAGCAGCATTGCAGACTCGAAGCTCGATACCACTTCTAATTCTTTAAGGATCCGTTGGTACTAATGTGAATGTAAGAGTATAGAGTCCTACTAGGACATGGCAGACGTGTAAGTAAGGGTAATGCATTCAGTCTGTAAACGGATACCCTATCATTGCAGCATAACAGAATTAGAGCCAGAGAGCATCATTATTCTATTACAGATAGACCTGTGGTTTGGGTGCAGTTCCCCTGGAAAGAAAAAAGTAGAAGGAAAGGTGTTCTGAAGTGCTGCAATGAAGGCATGATTGACAGATATTGAGGCACCTTAGCGTGGCCAGAAGGGGCAATTTATTCATCAGTGAGAATAGTGACTATATAGTCACCCAATCTGTCACTCACTCTGTGCCCATAGTCTTTGCCATGATTGGGCTCTACTGTCCCTTTGCTGGGCAGTGGTAGGGTAGCTCACAGGTTCAGGCATTGGACTACTGATTGAAATGTTATGCGCTCAAATCCCAGCATGCCTAGCTGCACCTGTTGGGCCCTTGAGCAAGGCTCTTTACCATCGACTGCTCAGTTGAATAAATAAGATCAAATTTAAGTTGCTTTGAATAAAGGTGTCTGACAAATACCATGACGAATGACCTATACCAGTTCAAAACATCCACAGTCGCTACAGTGTAACACCCGCACTGATCAGGAATGCTAGTTTGATGATGATCCGATCAAAAAGATCTGGGGCAAGCCTGATTTTAGAAAGAACAGAACGTCCCCGGGTCATGCAGAAGGAGATTGATAAATCCAGGGGTCTTCGATCTTATCCGCAAAGGGCCAACTAGGCAGTAGTCACACCTGTTTCCATTTGTTTAATCAGTTCGTCTCGCGCTCTAATAAACTCCTATTTGGCTGGAATGAAGGCCTGCAGTGACACTGGTCCTTTGTGAACAAGACTGTTGACCCCAGACTGGCACCCTGTCCGGGGTGTACCCCGCCTTGTGCCCGATGCTCCCTGGGATAGGCTCCAGGTTCCCCGTGACCCTGAAAAGGATAAGCGGTGTAGAAGATGGATGGATGGATGGATGGATGGATGGACTGTCGACCCCTGGGTTAATCTATTGATTTAATTGTACCCTAAAGCACAGGTTTCCAACCTTGGTCTTGGAGTGCCTCCTGTCCTGTGCAATTTATCCTGTACATGCACCTAACACACCTGATTCAACTCATCAGCTAATTAAAAAGCCCTTCCTGAGTTCAAATCGGTGCGTTAGAGCAGGGAAAGCACTAAAATGTGCAGAACAGGACCAGAACAGTATTTCAGGACCAGAGTTGGGAACCAACCAATTGGCCAAATGCGTATTTAAGCAAACTGAGCCAGGGAACTCTGCAAAACTGTCTTACTGTCTTCCAAGTGCATGGTCATGAGGCAAGGTTATATGTCCTAAACCTGTTCGTCTCATCACCCTGTGAGTCATCTTGTGCCTCCTCTGGAACCCCGGCAGAGTTTGCTACCTGTCTCTGCAGGAAGCAGCAGCTGGCTCACCGGTCCAGCCAAAAGCAGTGCCAGCTTCCAACAAAAGGCCGATAAAATGTGATAAAATGGTGAACTATGTACCCTATCAGGAGAACTGACTAAAACAGCACATTCTATATGTAAAATTGCACCTTGCCAGAATACACATATGTTTTCATTTATTTGCTCAAACTGACAGGACATCAGACAGAACGCTTTACCCGGCACCTCCGCACAGGCTGTCCGCGGTAATAGTTTGGAAATATACCCCCGATCAAAGTTCGAACATGATCAAGCGGCTGTGCACATCCTCTGTTATCCCAGGAGAACCGGGCGAGAGGCAGGAATATAGTACATCGTAGATTTGACACCAGTCCATCACAAGGATCTATGGACACACACTTTCACTCACTCATTTACACATAGAGGCAGTTTATCCTAGCCAGTGGTCTCCAACCCTCTTCCTTGAGATCTACCTTCCTGTTCCAGGTCTACCTAAAACACCTGTTTTAGTTGAACAAGAACTTCTTAAGGCAATGATTAGAGGGTCAGGTGGAGCTAAAGTCTTCAGGAAGGTAGATCTCCAGGAACGTGAGGGTTGGTGACCACTGACCTACTGGCATGTTTTTTGGGAGGTGGAAAGAAACCGGAGATCCTGGAGGAAACCCACATGGACATAAAAGCTCTACGGAGACAGAAACTCAAGCTCAGGATCAAACACTACTACAACACTATTAATTCAACTTGATAGGTGTAATACCTGGAGGTAGATTAGTTCCCAAAGGAGCAAGTACCAAAGCCAACAGTAACAAGGAAAAACACCATGAAAAGCCATGAGGAAGAACGGTGAGAGGAACCAGACTCATGAGGGAAACGTTTCTCTCTCTCTCTCTCTCTCTCGCTCTCTCTCTGCCATCATCACTCTCCTTACACAGTAAACACAGGTAAATACAAGCACACACACACACGAGGATGTCTCCATCATCGTTTCTACTTCAGGCGCACCATAACCATGTCTCACTTCCTGAGGCAACAAAAGCTGTTGATGTCAAAGCTGTCGGATTCAACTGTGTGCATATTTGTGACTTCATTTTAGGCAGAAATGTGTGTGTGTGTGTGTGTGTGTGTGTGTGTGTGTGTGTGTGTGTGTGTGATGTTCTTTTCAACAGTAAACTAATGCTGTGTTGAACCAGTGTGCATATGTGCCTGAAAGTGAAAAATCTATTTTGTGTGTGTGTGTGTGTGTGTGTGTGTGTGTGTGTGTGTGTGTGTGTGTGTGTGTGTGTGTTTTAGGCAGGGGGTCTCAGGATTAAGATTTGTTTACCAGAGCGCTAATTCCTTGTTAGTGCTAGTGCTAGTCGGCGGGGTTCCTTTGATTCCGATATCCTAAAATTCTCCCCCTTTCTCTCTCTCTCTCGCTCTCATACATTTCCCACCTCCTCCCCCTCTCTTATTCGTTCTCTTTCTTTTTGTCTGTTTTCCCTTGGTTACAGGATGTTATTTCTGTCCGCGTACATTTGATTAAAAAAGCAGCAGTGCTAACACCTTAACCTCTAAGCTATCAAGTTCCAAAAACACCACAGCAGCGGTAAGAGTATATCGTCCTACCTAGTGTGTAGTGCTTAGACATCTTTTCGTTTAACCGTTACTTTTATTTCATTCCACCGGATACATTCTATCTAGTCCGTGATCCGACTTCGGCACCGATTCGTTTACTTTTATGAAAACTATGGAGGAAAGTCACAAACCAACAGCACTGCGAAACAATTCTTGTATTGTCCAGCAAGGGAAAAAAACACAAAGATGAATCTCACTACTCATTCTTGTGCCCTTTATTAAGACGAACATGCACTTAGACAAGGCTTGAAATGGACCCACAGAGGCTAACAAATGAACAGTGCAGTCCAGCGTCTGTGTCCCATTAAATACAGCCACAAAAAGTGCTGCATCCCTATACATTTCCTCCCTGTGTCCTACCTGAATGTCCTAAAACATGTCCTTTACTCATTTGCTGAGAGAAGTTCTCACGCTGTTAAAAATCTGTCCAAATCAATCAACTTATTCTTGCTTCTCGTAAAAGCAGCCACGATGATGAGTTTGAGAGAACGTCCGCATGCAATTTCAAATTCACTAGCATACATGCTCGATTAGTTCATTAGTCTGGATAATTATACATATTTAATCAAAGGATCCATCCATACATCTTTAATACCGCTTTATCCTTTCTTCAGGGTCACGGGGGAACCTGGAGTCTATCCCAGGGAGTATGGGGCACACGGCGGGGTACACCCTGGACAGGGTGCCAATCCCCAAACACACACGCCCATTCATACACTACGGACACTTTGGACACACCGATCAGCCTACCGTGCGTATCTTTGGACCGGCGGAGGAAACCGGAGTACCCGGAGGAAACCCCCACAGCACGGGGAGAACACGCGAACTCCGCACACACAGGGCGACGGTGGGAATCGAACCCCCCCGACCCTGGAGGTTCACTCTGTAAATAATCCGAATACCGCCTAGATCAACTGCTGGACGGAATAATTCACACCGACCGATATCAAAGGTGGTATCAGCGATCGTTCTGAAATACGCAACACAGTATAAGAATGTTTCTTGTCATGTTTCGTGATGATTTCCTCACGTTCCTGCCACTGTCTACGTGCTCATACGTACTGTAAAACTCCGGTTTCGGAGTTTATTTTTTTTCGGGTTATTTTTTAAGGAAGTGTGGCCACACATTAATATACTGAGACCATGAATTAAGCTTCTCATGGCCATGAGTTAATATATTATTCAAATATAGTTATAAAATAGATATTTATTAAGATTTATTTCATGGCCAGGAAACACTTACAGCAGGAAGAACTCATGGCAACCGATTTAAATGTGTTTTAAAATGAGTGAGAAATCAACAGAATTCTCACATTTCAGTGATCTATATTGTATAATATTTCGAGATTTTATATTTTTTTCTAGAATGTAAATTTCTACAGTTTCTGTATGGTTTTGTGTGTGTGTGTGTGTGTGTGTGTGTGTGTGTGTGTGTGTGTGTGTGTGTGTGTGTGACAAATAAAATGTGAAGTTGAATTTGAATTAGACCATGATGACTACAAGAACATATGAATGGAGATGACTGATGATTGAAGAGCAGAGCAAGCTGAACACTGAGGGACAGACGAGGTGTGTGTGTGAGTAGTGTGTGTATTAAACACTCGGACCCGAGTGTATGATTGCCAGTGAAAGGAATCAGAGAGACAGTGTTTAGTTACTATCAGGTTTACACTGTATGTGTGTCACTCTGTTATTACCAAGGTCATCATCCTACAGGCCTGAAAGGTGTGTGTGTGTGTGTGTGTGTGTGTGTGTGTGTGAGAGAGAGAGAGAGAGAGACTGTGTGTTTGTTCTTCTGGGATAAATTTGTCATGGCACGGTCAGGATGTGGCCCGTCTTCATAATTCAGTCAGATGGAGCGGTTCTGTTTTCATATATAATATATAGTGTACTGTGTGTGTGTGTGTGTGTGTGTGTGTGTGTGTGTGTGTGTGTGTGTGTGTGTGTTCCAACTTCTCAATCAGTACTGAATATGAAACAATGGTGATGTTTATCTGATGAGGTGTGTTTGATCAGCTGCTCCAGCATCTTTGGCACTCCTACACACACGCACACACACGCACGCACACACACACACACACACACACACACACACACACACTCACACACACACATACGCAAATATGATATACCATAAAAGTAAAAATAACAGCTGTAGCAAGGAATAATAATAATAATAATAATAATAATAATAATAATAATAATAATAATAATAATAATACAGGTAATTGTATTTAGTTGCTTGGGGTGCTGGTGCATTTTTGTCTCTCACTTTTCTTAATATCCCACAGTCCTGTAATGTGTGTGTCTGTGTGTCTGTGTGCTTAATCTGTTCAGATTAGGGATTAATAATGGAATTAGGCATCATCAGTGGATTATGCTAACCCCAAATGTCTTGCTGTGGTCATGTGACCAGGTTATGTGAACTTGACATTCTCTCTCTCTCTCTCTCTCTCTCTCTCTCTCTCTCTCTCTCTCTCTCTCACTCACTCTCTCTCTCTCTCTCTCTCTCTCTCTCTCTCTCACTGTGCTTTTGGACTGCTGTTTAATGATCAGTGGTCATTGTTATGACGTGGGTCAGATCTATTTCCAGATAGATACACTGAGCCAGTGCCATCATGTACCCAATCTGTTCTCACACACGCATTGTGACTCCTGGCACTCACAGGTCAGCGTTTAGAGCGTCATTTGTGCATCTGTGTATGACTGATTGAGTCCCTTTTTCCTCTTATTTTGCTCTCTGTATTCCAGTCCTGGAGAGCGAGGAAAAAAAAGAAGAAAAAAAAAAAACGAGCGAAGGAGAGAGCGTGTGTCATCCGGATGAATTAGGCCTCACGATGCGCAACAGCTGAGCAGAACCTGTCTCAGACGTTACTCTTCAAACTGCTTTACATATTAGGAAGCAGAGTCATATTAGGGTGTTTGTTTGATTAATGAGTTCGAATATTAGGAGGTATACAGTCACAGCTTCAGCCTTTCTGCCCACGGTGCACGTGATCTGTACGCTTTTTCTGACCACAACCTTCAGAATGACGAAGGCTGCAATCCGATCGGCCCTTTTCACATCTGAGGAGTTCATCGCAATCGTGATTTCGATACAATATTGTATTCTACAGTTATCGAAATACAACCGATCGGAATGGGTTCTCTTCTGTGTCTCTCAAGGGTTCTTCCTCATGCTGACAGGGAGTGCTGTTATAGAAAAATATCATCAATGAGGGTCACTCCATGAAAACCGCAGCCATTCATATGCCTATAAATCACTGGCGATAATAATATATAAATCGCTGGTAATAAAATGTAACACTGCAGAGTGTTGGTAAAGATCATCATTTATTTATTTTTATTTTTTTGCTTTAATTCCTACCTTTTCCTGTACTAAAAGTCTTTTAACTATTTTAGTACAGATGCTACTTAATAGTTTTCTACGGGAATGGATGTTCAGGGTCACGGCCTGTTTCGGGTGAAAGTCGTCGCAAATATACAGTCGTGCTCATAAATTTACATACCCGTGGAAGAATCCGCAAAATGTCGACAACGAATCATTTTGGGATTTGGGAGGGAGGGATCATTAAAATCGCACGTTGTTTTGTATTTAGTACTGCCCAGAATAAACTATCTCACACCACAGCTCACGAGACGCGTTATCTGTCGTAACGTCATCGTTTGAAAACCGTATTCATGCGTTGCCTGTGTTTTCATCGTAGATTTAGTTTTCATTTCGGGAACGATTCGGTGTGCGATATACACAAAAACAGAAGAAATCAGGATTGGGGGGGGGGGGGGGGTAAATACTTTTTCACAGCACTGCGCAAAATGAATCCACACCTCCTGACCAGTCAGACTGTGGAATTCAACAGCGCTGTGATGTACGTCCGGAAGTTATACGCTTAACGTTGTTAACTGATGGAATGGAAATAGGATTTTGCGTTTTGGCCCTCTCGGTGGTGAGTAGAGAGACGGTCAGAGTGGAAAGGTGGAGCGAAAAGAAGAAGAAAAAAGGAAAGCAAGTGTGAGACAGACAGAGAGAGACAGAAATAGATGGGCAAAAGCGACGCGAAGAAGAGAAAGACCTTGAAACGTGGACGACGGAGGTCCAGAGAAGGAGGCTTTAAATAGCGGGGACTGTAAGTACATGTTTAGTGGCACATTATTCATTCCATGAACGAGAGCAGAGAGCAGCCTAATGAGATTTGAGTTAACCTGTGAGTCGGTGTGTTTAAATACTTTGGCAGGGTAACAGGGCCAAAAGGAAGTGATCATTAGGCCCTCTGGCACAGTGTGTGCGGAGCGTGTGCGTGTGTGTGTGTGTGTGTGTGTGTGTGTGTGTGTTTAACACGGTCAGAGTTGTAATGTGCTTAACGAGGCATAATTCCTTTAATCACCGAAGGTTAATTTGCCCTTGTTCTGTCCTCAAAGATCACACACACTCTCACCTTCTCTCTCCTTTTCACTCGCTCGCTCTTTTTTGCCCCTCCTTCTTAATTTCATCTCGCTTCGGTGTGTCAATGTATAGCTCAGCCAAAACAATACACAGACAAGTGTGTCTTCTGAGCTTTCTCCACACCATTTATCCATCCCTACGCTGACTCTCTTCCAGCTGTCACTCTTACTTTCCTTCAGTCAATCATCCTCTAGTTTGGGTCCCATTTTTTTTGGCCTCCACCTCTCTTTCCTCCAGTTTTAAATCCAACATAGAAGAAACGGTGGCTGCTTCATGGTGGACTCGGTCGCAGAATGTAACGCAAATATACGACAGAGTTTGTAGAGACTCATCTATAAGATGACGAACGCGACGGCGTCGGTGATGGGATTAGCATCAGTGTTGAACCTTTTGAACCTGATCTTTTAGAGCAGGGTGTATAGATGAGGAGATTAGCTGACTAAAGGACTAAAGCGCCGCTGCATCAGGTTCTTTAGGCAGCGATGACCGAGAGCTAAATCCTACTGGCGCTTCTATCAGCAGATAGTCAAATGGCATTGTGGGTAATGTAGGAAACTAATTAATCCAACTACATATAGCCCAAAGGAGCCTGAAAGGCTCACAGAATTTCATGGGGCAGGGGGGGTTCAGTGGTTAAAGGCTGATCAGAAGGTCAGGAGTTCAAGCCCCAGCACCGCCAACCTACCACTGTTGGGCCCTTGGGCAAGGCCGTTAACGCTAAGTTGTATAAATGAGGTAAATGTAAGTCGCTTTGGATAAGGGCGTCTGCCAAATGCCATAAAATATAAATTACAAACTAAATCTTGGATGCATGTTCATTATATACACCGATCAGCCAGAACATTAAAACCACCTGCCTAATATCATGTAGGTCCTCTCTGACCCGTCGAGGCATGGACTCCACAAGACCTCTGAAGGTCTGCTGTGCTATGTGTCACCAAGACATTAGCAGCAGGCCCTGTAAGATGCGAGGTGGAGCCTTCATGGATCAGACCATCACAATTTGGCACGTTTGGGGATCTTACTGCCAGATCCTACTACATAAAACCTTATGTATCTTATTACTTTCATTCTGGACCGCATTCACTTACTAACGTCTAGGCATACCATTATAATTAATTTCTTTTTGTTGTTGTTGTTTTTTGTTTTGTTTTTTTTTTACATTTATTTCCCACAAAAGTACGAGTGAGTAAAAAAAAATTCCCATTTGAGCCCCTTAATTTTCATTCTTGACGCATCATCCTTCCTCTTACCGCAGCAGGATGTGTGTCTGTGTGTGTTTTGTTAACGTTAACAGATCTATTTGTGCACTGTTATATTGATTACGTAACCAGAGGTCACCACTCGGGGCCAGAGATCAGCTGCAGTGTGTTTTGTGCAGCCAAGTGTCTTTGAGAGGACAGTAAAGGACATACATTTTTAGATGTATACACACACACACACACACACACACACACACTCCCTCCCTCGCTCTCTTTCTCTCGCTCTCCCTCCATTTGTAGGATAACTCGATATGAATATGAAATATTGGGTGTTTGATATATAATAATATTAACAATAATAATAATAGTAAGAGAAAATGCTGTCCATTGAGTGTGTCTGTGAAAAGAGTAGACTGTACGGAGAGACGGATATACTTTCGATTCATCTTCTCATTAAGTAATCCGAGAAAGTGCTGAAAGAAATGAAAGACCGCAGCCCGGGGCAGTTGAAAGAGTTTGTTAAATATGAACAGTATTTACAGCTGTTAATACTTAAGCATCTGATCTGAGTAGCATAGAGAGTGAACATGAGGCCGGTTTTCTTATATGGGCACTTTGCTCTCCCGGAAGACATTGTCCATCACATGTTTGAAGGGCATTCATGGAAATGCTAGGTATGATTATCAGCCAGAGGCGGAACAGGCCGGTAGAGAGATTGAACCAAGGGCCGGTGCAGTATCTCTGCGGAAATTGTCATGACAGCCAGGGAATCGATGTAGGTTAATCTACAGAATCCACTGTTCACGCCTCCTTAGCCGTTTACACCACGTTTACACCGGGCTACGGGGTGTCCGAAAGGTCGGATCGCAATGACACTAAAACTACCTAGACTTAGTTTTGTATTCATTATTGACGAAATATGCTCTAAACGTTCATATCTATGTGCTGTGCATGTATAACACTGGGAGTCTTATACAGACCTGTTGAAGACCACGCTGCGTTCCAGTCCTATCAGGCAAGAATGAAGATCTGGGTCCATAGTCGGCGAAGACCAGGCGACGTTTTTGTCCGGTTCCAGTACAGGTGTTGTAGCGGTGTTCTTAATAAAGTAGTCGATGAGTGTATGTATTAGCACAAACAGTAAAATTCCATAACCTCTGTCCAAATTCTATTAGGCCTCTAAAAGGAATGGAATTGAGTATTTTTGTCTAATATGTTTAGGGAGAATACGGTGGGATTTGAACGTAAGTAACGTTAAAATGTCGGTTCTGCTTAGAGCGAATCACATGGGTTGTTTTGTTGTTGTTGTTGTTGTTTATGAGCGATTCGATGTTTTTTTTTTTTTTCAGTCTTGCAAGCATGAGCTGTGATTGGTCGATTTTTAAGCAACTCATCTGAAACAGACAGTTTTCACCGAGAGGAAACCCGGAGATTTAATAATGGCGAGAAAGAGCACGGGAGGGAGAGTGACGAGCGTGTGCGTGTGCACGATGTGAGTTGCCGAAACAGCAATACCAAAGAAAGGCTTCAAAGCCAATCAGAGAGTCTCCTGGGTAATCTGTTATCCCGGTTCAAAGCGCCGCACAGTGAATGCTAGTGAGGCTAAAGTGTCTGTGTGAGACGCAGCGTGAGTGTAGGTGGTGTGAGGGGGTGTGTGATAACAAATACATAACCGTTAACTCTTTGTTACTTTCTACAGGATCCGATTCAATCAAAAAGAAGTCCATTTCCAGTGTATGGTCGACTCCAGAATTATTGGCACCCTTAATAAAAATGAACATATTAGGGATATTATGAAACATACTGATTTTTTTTCCTAGTAAGGTGCATCCGTGGTGGATCCGGAGCCAATCGCATTAACACTATGAAGGTGATGCAAGAATACACCCTGGATCCATCGCAAGCGCCATACACGCACTCGTTCACACACTCGCTCACAATTAGGGATAATTTAGTGTAACCGATACCAGCATGGTTTTGGGAGGTGGAACGAAACTGGAGAACCCAGAAACCCACACAGACAAGGAACCCTGGAGCTGTGAAGCAGTAACGCTACCCGCTGCACCGCCACGCCACCCACAATGAGTGATACGGTATATTTAGCTTAAGCGTACGGGGATGATGTAAACTTTTATTTTAACCTCAGTGAAACTTTACTGCCAAAGTTGTATTTGATGGAGTGCAGAACACTGGTTTCAAATTTATTGGCACCCCTCCAATTTGGTATCGCCTATGCTGGAGAGAATACCAGCACAGAGTTTCATCATGTAGTTTCTAACAAGGTAGCAGACACTCGTAGGGAACAATTTAAGCTTGTTTATCTAGTTGGGTTTCCGTATGTGGAACGTCCCCTTTAGTTCAGAAAGTGGAGACAGGGTCTAGGGTTTGATCCCGGGCTTGTGAGTGGAGTTTTGCATCGTCTTCTGGGTTCTCTGGTCACATTCCATCGCCCGGATATCTGCTAGTCGGTGGGGTGTGAATGTGTGTGTGTGTGTGTGTGTGTGTGTGTGTGTGTATGGGTGGGTGCACATGCACGTCCATCCGGAGCGTATTATTGCGTTGCACCCAGTTTTCCCGAGTTAGGCTCCAGATCCATCACAACCAAAGATAAGATAAACAAATAAGTACAATACTTATGAGGATTATTATTGTTATCGTCAATGCAAACAGTGTATTAACGGTAAACCGATAATAAACTCTTATACACACACTATCAAACTGTCGTTCTGGTCGGTAGTGTGTGTAACAGCTTTAACACGTGACTGAGAGACTGAGAGTTTGATAGTGTGTGTGAGAGAGTAACCTAATTGGTTAGGCAAAAAGAGAAAAGTGAAATGTACTACAGCGTATCCATCATCGCGGTGCATATTTTGTCATGAATGGTGTAGGTGTGTATGTGGTCACGGATATTTGGCCAGGTGATTGAGAGCTCTATTTTGGATCTAAGACTTATTTTGTGCCAGTGTCGTTGCATTGGGAAGACATTGATAAAGTGTTATTCCACGTGAGGCTGCATACTGGTGATCTCTCCCTCTCTCTCTCTCTCTTTCACACTCTCACACTCTCTTTCTCTCTCGGGCACACATACACACGCATATTTTTGCTGTCTGAAGGCTAAAGGTCACATGTCCATTCTCACCCAGGCCTGCTAACATGACTTACTCATTTACTGGTCGTCTCCATTGTGATGATATACATCTCCCTTCGTGGACTCCGCCTCTCACAGGAGAAAGAATGCGCTCTATAATCCTCTTTAACTCCCAGTACTCTTGTCCAGGTCCAGACCTACATATATTCCCCACTGCTGTCACTACTTTCCATTTCGGTTAGCTTTACTGTAGTTCCTGAATAATTCATACGAGCTACACTTAAGGATTAATTGGGAGACTTTCTATAGATCATCATATTATACAGTCATGTAAATAAATAAATAAATAAATAAGTACACCCCATGGAAATTGTTGGCTTTTTTTTTTTTTTTTTTTAAATATTTGGACAAGCAAACATTTGATCATCTTTGAAAACTGTGCCTATAAATGAAGTTGATACACTTGAAAAATCGCTTCTTCGATCATTTATTCAACAGAAATATCAACATTTGTGATATTCTTCTGTGGAAAAAGTGAGTACAACCTTGGCCTCAGGAGCTAGTATTGCCCCGTTTAGCAGAAATAACTCCTTGTAGGAGTTTTGCGTAATTGTCCACCAGGCTTGCTGGAATTTCTGACCACTCTTCCATGTAATATTCTTTCAGTTGCAAGATGTTTGAGGGTTTTCTCGCATGCACGGCGCGTTTCAAACCCCCCCACGACGTTTCAATTATGATTCAAATCAGAGCTTTGACTAGGCCATACCATAACGCTCTGTTTCTTCTTCTTGAGCCGTTGCTTGGTGGATTTGCTCGTGTGTTTAGGATCGTTATCCTGTTAAAAGGTCCGCTTTCAGTTCAACTTCAACTTCCAGACAGACGGCCTCACATTATCTTCAAGCACTCTTTGATATGATGCAGAATCCACAGTTGAATCAATGAATGCAGGCTGTACAGTGCCTGAGGCAGCGAAGCAACCCCAAACCATAACATTTCCTCCACCGTGCTTCACAGTTGGTATGAGGTGCTTCTCCTGAAAAACTGTCTTTGGTCTGCGCCAAACATGTCTGATGTTACTGTGTCCAAACAACTCTATCTTTGATTCGTCAGTCCAGAGCACATTATTCCAAGAGGCCTGGTCTTTACCTATATGCTCGTTGGAAAACTGTAGTCTTGCAGAGGCGTTTTCCTGAAACACCTCCCATACAGATCAAATTTGTGCAATCTCTTTCCGACTGTAGAAGCCTGCACTTTGACACCAACAATTTCTAGACTTACTAGCAGATCTTGTGATGAAATGTTTAGGGTTCTTAGAGACTTCTTTTTGCATCAGACGGTCTGCTCTTGGGCTGAATCTGCTGGGACGGCCGGTCCCGGACAAATCGGCAGTCGTTTGAAATCTGCACCATTTGTAGATTATTTTAACAGTGGAATGATGTATTTCAAATAATTTGGAGATCATTTTAAATCCCTTACCAGACTCATAAGCATCCACAAGCTTTTTTTCTGAAGGTCTTACAGAACTCTTTAGATCGTTGCGTGACGACACCACACACCTCAATAACAAAGGGAACACCAGACACTAGATATGAGAGAGGGGTATAAATATAAACACAGGTTCCACCTGCACTTCCTAAGCAGGTTCTAATCACTGGCACCCGATCCTGAACACCTGATTCTAATTTTATGCGTTTGAAGTTGTGATAAATGTAGGCGTGTACATACATGACTGATCTATTTTTTTTTTGGTTAATTTAAAATAACTTTTTATTAAAGCACAGCAATTATGGTTTTGAAACATGCCCAATTTTGTTTAAAAGCTCTCACACAGTAGATTTACACGCATCCGGGGTCAAAGAACACTTTAACGCGCTCATAATTTAAACTG
Source organism: Ictalurus punctatus (assembly GCF_001660625.3). Classification (NCBI taxonomy): domain Eukaryota; kingdom Metazoa; phylum Chordata; class Actinopteri; order Siluriformes; family Ictaluridae; genus Ictalurus; species Ictalurus punctatus. The sequence continues at coordinate 1,851,599 of NC_030433.2, forward strand.
CAGCGTTACCTTTTTCCCCCCAGTGTCACAAACGACTCGTTCAATGATCCGTTCTAAAGGATTCGTTCGAAACTCCTCCCTTCGGAGAGCAACTCTGCTCTGATTGGTCAGACGTCCCAGTCTGTTTCGATTGGTCGACCGCTGTCAGCGTGTTTCAAAAAGGAAACGCCCACGACCGTAATGAGTTTCAATTCCATCTGAAAAGAATTAAGACCAGAGGCGGGGTTTTTTTTTTTTGTTACAAACCTAAGTAGATTTGTTCAGGAAGTAAAGTCTGGAATTAATAACGACTCGTTTCGGCTGTTCAGAATCGCTTCCTTCTTTTGGGAGTCGAAGCACAAAGAAAACAGTGTTTTACAACACTTTAACACGGATTTTATTTAAAACCCAGACAAGCCAAAAGTGTTGTTTAGGGTTATGTACGGGTGTATAACATTAATTAGCTGCATTATTAATTACGTCAATGGAGGGTCCTCACAAGGATAGTACAACAAATGTGCATGTGTGTGTGTGTGTGTGTGTGTGTGTGTGTGTGTGTGTGTGTGTGTGTGTGTGTGCATGAGGGCAGTGAAGCGTCTCATACAGAGACACTAGAGGCTTGAAGAAAGTCACACTTTTTCGTGTACATGTGTATGTGAGAAAGAGGGAGAACCTTTGGTAAGTTTGAGTTTCTATTTACTTTTCCTTGTGTCGAAAAGAAAACACACAGTCATCTCTGCCTCTCTTCTTTTCCCCACAAGAACAACGAGGGAAAAGGACAAAGAAGCGGACAGACAAAGAGACAAAGCGAGAACGAGTGACGTCCTGGAAAGAGGAGAAACTTACAACAGAGGCAACGTAAATTCTTCATGATTTCACACAGTACTGTCTAAAACTCTCGATCTAAACTAACCAAGTTCTTATTGTATCATTTATCAGTTAATTCGTTTTTTTTTAAAATATATATATATATATATATATATAATAAACCACACTTTTAATACAGTGTTAACTGTTGTCTCCGATACTGACTCAATGACTGTAGTCTGCTTTGTGTTATACGTTGTTGTTATCCCACAGTGCTGTTAAATACTTGATTCTGATTGGCTGACAGACGTTCTGAGGCGTGCGATCATTTTTCAGTAAATGCACAGCTGAAGTAGTTCCGGTCAGATCTTGACCGCATTACAGTTCCACATCACTTCGCCAAGTTAACTGAAATAATGGAAGCGTTAGCCTGCGCGCATTTAACCGCAGACGGAATGATGGACGATTTCGATCGTCCGGAAATAAGTAAGTAATAATCGACGACCGTTGAATTATTAGGAAATAATGCGCACCCGAGGTGTTAATGCGGCTTCGTGGTGAAGCGCAGGCTTGACTTTATTGGAGAGAGCGAGAGAGAGAGAGAGAGAGAGAGAGAGAAAGAGCGAGAGCATAAGAGAGCATGTGTGACTGCTGTAAAGAAAAGCCGGTGAATAAGCATTTATTTATTTGTTGTATTTTCTGCAGTAATAAAAACTGCCATGAACAAGTAGGCCTATCGACATTTATTTATTTATTTATTTATTTGTTCTATTTTTATATTTTCAGCATAAAACAAAAAAACTGTCCTCTCTCTCTCTCTCTCTCTCTCTCTCTCTCGCTCTCTCTCTCTCTCTCTCTCTCTCTCTCTCTCTCTCTCTCGCTCGCTCGCTCGCTCTCTCTCGCTCTCTCCATTAACTGCATGTCAATAGTTGAAGCCTCCATTACTAGCTCTAAAATAACGTATTAGCATTAGCGTAAATTAGTTCCACACACAAGAGCATTTTAAGGAGAAAAACCTGACAAATGTCCTGAAATAAAACATCTGAACAATGTCTTGAGGTGCAATTTACCGCACTGACCACAACAACAACAACAACAACAACAAACATAGGAAACGCTATCCCTAGCTGAATCAAGCGAACAAGTGCGCTAATGTTAGTAAGATACCTCACCCAAATACTAACTCAATACACTACAACTGACTGTATAAGCAAAAAAAATATTCCTTTTACATCGCAACAAGGGCCCTCTGTGATGAATTTCTTCCTATAGGGTTTAATTAACACCCACCCTGTTGAATTAACACATTTATTGCAAAGGACTCCGAAATACTTGACACCTCTTAGATTACATCGAACAGGCTTCACCCTTCTCTCCGTGTCATCCGCCGCCGTTTCCTAATTTCAACCTAACAACACGAATGACAATCGGACTTTGTGATCGCCACTCAGAGGCACGTAAAATATCATCGTTTTCCTCAATAAATAACCGGCCGAGTATAATATTCTTTGTCGCATTTGTTTAATCGGATTCCTCTTTGTCTACTCTTAGGACTTGTGTGAAAATCTGATGATGTTTTAGGCCATATTTATGCAGATAGATATAGAAAATTCGAAAGGGTTCGCAAACTTTCAAGCACCACCGTACATCCCTACCATGTACCGTGTGCGGGGTGCCTGCCCGTGTTCCCGGGATAGGCTCCTGATCCACCGTGACCCTAACAAGAATAAAGCGATTAGTGAAGATCAATGACCATTAATACCAGTAAAAAAAAAAAAGAAAAGAAAAGACTTCGATAATCAAACCTCTCGGACTAGTCGTCCCTCTGTTAAAATTGTCTGCACCTTTTCATACCATGTTCGAGGATCCCGAAAATAACATCCTTTCAGCAACCTCGCCAGCACCCTCAAATATCACCGGAATCCGTCTCCCGTCTTAATTGACTTCTTTCCTCGGCTCGCGTTTAGCTCCAGCCTGCCGAACGCTTTCCTTTCATTGGCTCACTATCGCAGCACCCGGATAAATTCGAGCATGTGTGCCACGTATATTAGATGTCGTACGCGTTTACGAAGTCAGAGCCCGCACCGGGAGTCGGAAAGAAAAAAAAAACCCCGTAACTGTACGTACGCCTTCTCTTTGTGCTTGTGCTGTCGTCGCAAAAGATTTCCACGGTGTACGTGTTTACTGGACTTTCTAAGAGTGCGTTTGATGCTACAGGTGTCGGGTCTTTCCTGTCGTTGTTTTTGTCGTGAACCCTACCGTCCTGGCCATCACGTTACAAGATAATATTAATACTACACGACGTGATCGTATAATATGTGGTTTTACCAGATTCTTGAACACTGGGTGTATTCACTTCTGTTACTGCATGTGTGTCCGTCCATGTGGAGACAGATGGTGTCTGGTGTCTGGCTCAGACGTGCCGCCATCTGCTCACACACAAATCAAATAAAGCATGTTCTTATTGACTCGAAGCGATGAAGACAATAAGACATAGACGGAGGTACTAATCGAGTCAATATGAGACGAGTAAGCCGTTAACACTGTTTGTTCGTAAGGGGCATTCGTCGGCCTTTACCCGTCACGTCGCGCCGAGACGTACGACGTACGAGCAAATCTGCGTCTTATTCACGGACGCGTGACGTCAAAGCCGTGATTCGATGATACGCAAATGATGAACCCGGTTCAGCTGCGTGGAGACAAGCTCCCGTGCGTCAATCCCATATGCTCATGACGTGACCCGATTTTATACGCGTACGTCGAATTTACACGACGGGAATCACACTGATTTATGCGGTCCTGGCGATACCGAGGCGGTAAAGGCGACGCATTCAGGAGGCCGTCGAGAGCCGGGGAAAGAAGTAAACGCGAGTGTGAATGTAGTGTACTTTCATACGAGCCCGTTCACCGCTGCCGTGGAGTGTGAGATCGCGAATTGATTCGATGCTGAACACGGACACCGACCGAACACGGTCGATCGACCGAACAGGATTTTTTATCCACAGAACGGAAGACCTGTGTGCGGTAATCGAGCGGGTGAGTACACGGCGTAAGAGGTTCTTTTTGGATCGGCGTGAACAGGTGAGTGAACGGGACACGCCGTTCAATATGGAGAATCACACTTGACTGAAGAATCGTTTCCGCGGTTTTTTTTTTTAACAGGATGGAGCGTGGAGGGCAGAGGAGAACCGCGGATTCGGGTGACGTTGAAGGTGAGGGGTGACCGTGAAGGAAGTCGGGTAAGTATACTCTCATGCTGAGACTGATGAGACCGGACGACGGCTTCGTGAGTGGGGTCTGACAGGTGTGGCAGGTTAATACTCAGGTGAACTGGTAGTTGGAGCTGAAGGCCCCGGTGTTGATGGGATGCCGGATGAATCCGTGACCGGCGTTGTCTTCCACACTCTGATCAGATGTGAGCTTAATTATAGAGGTGATGAAACTGATAAATAAGGAAACAAAGTTTGCCCACGCTTGCTTTCTTTGAATAGTACGTCTTAGCTAAAGCCGAGCATGGTCTCGAAGTTTCATCATTTAGAAATAACATTTCAGATTCTCTGCCCCCCTACCCCACCCCACCCCCCCCCCCACACACACACACGCACATTTAAAATGAATGGGATACGTTCTTTGAAGTCTCGCGACTGTGACCATCCATCAGTGTGTTCTTTCTCTCTACAGAAGGGTGACTGTGTCCTTGATGACAGCTCTCTTAACATGTCACATCCTGTCTGATGTGAGTGTGTGTGTGTGTGTGTGTGCGTGCGTGTGTGTGCGTGTGTGAGTGACATGCTTTTTCCCTCTGCATTAAAGAGACATTAGCAGTGAAATATTCATGTGAAATATGGCGTGGTTGGACCGGAGCAGTTCCAAGGCCAGACATACATTACTCACACTCCAGAAATTGCGACACACATGCTCAGTCATCCTCGCATACATTTTCTCCCACCCACACACACACACACACACACACACACACACACACACACACACATTAGTCTAACACCATTCCAAGGAGTCAAAGCATTCACTTTACATATACAGATGAAAACGAGAACGCCGGTGGGACGGTCGTCGTTCGTTCACTAGAATTTCAGCATAATTTGTAACGCGATCGATTAAACATAAGGCTTTAACGTGAGGACGTTTATGGAAAACGTACGTTAAAACATCACTGACCAATTGGTCCGAGAGGTAACATTTTTCTTTGTCTAAGAAACTTAGGTGATGCTGGATGCGGTGAATTTGGGACATTTTTTTAAAAATGCCTTAGTTGTTCAAGCTGAGTAATTGATGACAGAATTTTCATTTTTGGGTGAACTACCCCGTTAATAACAGACATTTGAAATCCTCTGCATTGCAGGTTTGACCTGAGTGGAGGCATGGTCTAGCATAGATCTGCACTGGGAGGGAGGTGTCTGGAGATGAGCTACGACTAATTAGCTAGTCAACAGCTAGGGCTATTGACTAATGGCAAATTTATTTTGGAATGTAATTTGATTTATTTATTTATTTTATTTTATTTGAAAAAAAAATATTTTTATGTTTTAGGGGGGGGATTTACAGAGCGAGCGCAGCCAAAATGCCCTACTGCTCTGCTGTCACACAGAGTGAATGAATCAGCCATCATCATAGATTTGAGAAAGCCTTGTTTAATTCAGTACAGGAAAGAGAGGAAGACTAAATTCTTCAACTAAGAGGTTTGTAGGTGGAAAATAATCGGCCATGTAAGATATTATTTTCACAATTGTCCTTGGCAGCTGCTCATACTGGAACAGACAATGTACCGATGAATAAAGGGAAGAATCTTGGCACAGACATCATAATGATTTGTGTGTGTGTTTGTGGCCATGTTTCTTTCTTCTTCTTTTTTTGTCCTCATAATGATAGGATTATTATTATTATTATTATTATTATTATTATTATTATTATTATTATTATTATTATTAACAACTACAACTTTTATTAAATAAATAAATAAATAAAGACTTTTTTTAAGTTAATGCGTTTATAGGGTGTGTGTGTGTGTGTGTGTGTGTGTGTGTGCGCGCGCGCTTGAGTGCTAAACCTAATCAATATGTGTTAATTCACAGCACAGTGGGATGATGGAGGTCATGAGAAACTGTTTCTCTCTCTTTTCCTAAACCCTTTACTTCTTCTTCTTCTTTTTTTTTTTCCCTCTCAAGATAGCAAGGTAAACAGAACTGATGCTTATAAAATTCTCCTTTCTTCTATTTCGATGTCCCTCTTGCTCACCCACTATCTGTCTCCCATGCTTCTTTCCTGTCTTGCAGTATTTTGACCTTATCTGAGTCCATTTGTCGTGTTTGATTAGTCACGGTTGCTTTGGCCATTGAAAAAGGGGGGAAAAAAAAGAAAGAAAAAAAAAGAAGCAAGATCATATTTCTCATACACACCAACACACTGTCTATGTGTATTTGTAGGTAGTACATGTTACATACAGAGAGCACATATCGGCCTTTGTTGGAAACGAGGCTGTTATTGAGGAACAGACTCGTAAGTACTCTAATACATAATCTACTAATATGCATCATCTTTCTGTTTTATTTATTCACTCAATCAATCAATCAATCATTCATTCATTTATTTATTGTAGCCATGAGAGGTTTTTATTCATAAATTCCCAAAAATCGGTTACAGTAAACTCCCCTAAGTGTGAATGATGGACTGGCGTCCTACTCAGGATACGAGCTACGTCTGAACGTCAGAATCAACTGTATACTTTTTATAGACTTTTCTTGGGTTATCCTTAGAAAACCTGGACCTCAAAATCTGGAGGATCTGGAGAGATTCTGTACGGAGGAACGCTCTCAGATCCCTCGCCATGTATTCTCCAACCTCATCAGCGTTATAGGAGAAGACTCAGAGCTGTTATCTTGGCAAAGGGAGGTATTGACTAAAAGGGTGCCAATAATTGTTGCACACCTATATTTAACAAAGATGTATATCTCTCTCTCTCTCTCTCTCTCTCTCTCTCTCTCTATATATATATATATATATATATAAATAAACACGTGTTTTGTTTGGAATTCTTTGATATCCATGAGAGCAGAGAAATTTTGTGAATTTTTTTGAGCTAAACCATAAAGACTTAAAGAATTTTTCGCAGCCTTCTTTGCACATATTTACCAACGGGTGCCAATATTAGTGGAGGGCGCCGTATATGAATTAAAAATCAGGGTGGAATTTGTGTGTAACCTTAAGTGTGAGAATGCACTAAAGAAACTAAAGAGATGTTATTTTCTATAGAACTCCAAATTGAGCTCAGATGCATCCTGGTTTCTTTACCCATCCCCGAAATGTTTATAGCTCTGTCTTAGAATATAAAGTTTCACGATTCACAGTGAACCGTCTGACCAACTGCCAAGCCACGGGGTCCATTCATCTCTATAATCGAATTGTGTGGAGAACGGGCTGGGGAGTAAAATCATTTCCACATTTTTAAATGTGCCCAGGGGCAGCATGGGATCCATCTTTCTGGAATAAAAGCAGTATGGGAATTACTGGCCAAATGCAGGTTCGGTGCTTGTAGATCTTAACCATGTGCAAAAGCATTTAGGTCTTTGTTATAGAGTGCAGATTAACCGTCGATCAGTATTCTGTCTCTTTTAATCCAGTCCCTTGATCGGAAAACATGACTTACTATTAGTTAACTCTTGGACGGCTAATTCCAATTACATAGCTAGGTATTTGGGTACATAGATAGATAGACAGATAGATAGACAGGTAGACAGGTAGACAGGTATATAGATAGATAGATAGACAGGTAGATAGATAGATAGATAGATAGATAGATAGACAGGTATATAGATAGATAGATAGACAGGTAGACAGGTAGGTGGATAGATAGATAGATAGATAGATAGATAGACAGGTCTATAGATAGATAGATAGACAGGTAGATAGATAGATAGACAGGTAGGTAGATATATAGATGGATAGATAGACAGGTACATAGACAGGTAGGTAGATAGAACAATAGGTAGACAGGTAGATAGATGGATGGATGGATAGACAGATAAATAGACAGATCGATAGATAGATAGATAGATAGATAGATAGATAGACAAGTAGGTAGATATATAGATGGATAGATAGACAGGTAGGTAGATAGATCGATAGATAGATGGATGGATGGATAGACAGATAAATAGACAGATCGACAGGTATATAGATAGATAGATAGACAGGTAGACAGGTAGGTGGATAGATAGATAGATAGATAGATAGATAGACAGGTCTATAGATAGATAGATAGACAGGTAGATAGATAGATAGACAGGTAGGTAGATATATAGATGGATAGATAGACAGGTACATAGACAGGTAGGTAGATAGAACAATAGGTAGACAGGTAGATAGATGGATGGATGGATAGACAGATAAATAGACAGATCGATAGATAGATAGATAGATAGATAGATAGATAGACAAGTAGGTAGATATATAGATGGATAGATAGACAGGTAGGTAGATAGATCGATAGATAGATGGATGGATGGATAGACAGATAAATAGACAGATCGATAGATAGATAGATAGATAGATAGATAGATAGACAGGTATATAGATAGATAGATAGACAGGTAGACAGGTAGGTGGATAGATAGATAGATAGATAGATAGACAGGTATATAGATAGATAGATAGACAGGTAGATAGATAGATAGACAGGTAGGTAGATAGATAGACAGGTAGGTAGATATATAGATGGATAGATAGACAGGTACATAGACAGGTAGGTAGATAGAACAATAGGTAGACAGGTAGATAGATGGATGGATGGATAGACAGATAAATAGACAGATCGATAGATAGATAGATAGACAAGTAGGTAGATATATAGATGGATAGATAGACAGGTAGGTAGATAGATCGATAGATAGACAGGTAGATAGATGGATGGATGGATAGATGGATAGATAGATGGATAGATAGATAAATAGACAGATCGATAGATAGATAGATAGATAGACAGGTAGATAGATAGATAGACAGGTAGGTAGATAGATAGACAGGTAGGTAGATATATAGATGGATAGATAGACAGGTACATAGACAGGTAGGTAGATAGAACAATAGGTAGACAGGTAGATAGATGGATGGATGGATAGACAGATAAATAGACAGATCGATAGATAGATAGATAGACAAGTAGGTAGATATATAGATGGATAGATAGACAGGTAGGTAGATAGATCGATAGATAGACAGGTAGATAGATGGATGGATGGATAGATGGATAGATAGATGGATAGATAGATAAATAGACAGATCGATAGATAGATAGATAGATAGACAGGTAGATAGATAGATAGACAGGTAGGTAGATAGATAGACAGGTAGGTAGATATATAGATGGATAGATAGACAGGTACATAGACAGGTAGGTAGATAGAACAATAGGTAGACAGGTAGATAGATGGATGGATGGATAGACAGATAAATAGACAGATCGATAGATAGATAGATAGACAAGTAGGTAGATATATAGATGGATAGATAGACAGGTAGGTAGATAGATCGATAGATAGACAGGTAGATAGATGGATGGATGGATAGATGGATAGATAGATGGATAGATAGATATATAGACAGATCGATAGATAGATAGATAGATAGATAGATAGATAGATAGACAAGTAGGTAGATATATAGATGAATAGATAGACAGGTAGGTAGATAGATCGATAGATAGACAGGTAGATAGATGGATGGATAGATGGATAGATAGATGGATAGATAGATGGATAGATAGATAGATAGACAGGTAGATAGATGGATAGATAGATGGATAGATAGATAGACAGGTAGATAGATGGATGGATGGATAGATGGATAGATGGATAGATAGATGGATAGACAGGTAGATAGACAGGTAGATAGACGGATAGATAGACAGATAGATAGATAGATAGATAGATAGATAGAACACCTTGTGGGGTGTTCCCAGTATGCAGTGGTTACTACCTACCAAAAGTGGTCCAATGAAGGAGCGGTGTCATGGGTGCCCAAGGCGCGTGGGGAGCTAACAAAGGCCCGTCGGGTCCGAACCCACAGATGAGCTTCAGTAGCACCAATTGGTGAAAAAGTTGCTGGCTATGATAGAAAGGTCTCAGAACACACAGACCTATACAATATTAGGCAGGTGGTTTTAATATTATGGCTAACGTGTGTATCATTATTTGCTCTTCATATAATTCACGAACAAAGTCATCGACTGGAATCCAAACGACTCTGATTCTAGATTTTATCTTCACACTTGCTTCTATGGTTTGAGCCTTTTCTTACTGCTAGTCTATTCTCTTTTCTCCCCCGAAGATTAAGACGTCCAATCCTTCCTCCGTCTTTTGAAACAGGCATTACTAAGGTAGTGACAGGGCCGGGGCAAATCGGAGCATTATTCAGCAATGTGCTACTGTTTTGTGTTCCTGGAAATGAGACCTGAGGTTGCTTATTTTCCTGCTTCATCACACCTTGATCAGATCATGGGGGTTCCGGTGATCTACGACGTCGACCTGTATGAAGCACGAGAGGCACAGAATGCAATCCCATTACCATCTTTAGAAAGGAAGAAAAGGTTGCTGTTGCAGTGAAGAAAATACATTTCAGGAAAATGAAGTTATTGATCACTGTCAGCATTTCGAGTCCATCGCTGGTTTCCGTCTCGGTCTTTCCTTTATGAAGTTCAGATGCCAAGAGAGGAAAGTATATTGTAGGCATCGCATTATTGCAGTCTAATAGAAACGCAAGACGAAACTCATTACACTCACAAATCAATACGAGCTGTACTTTGAAAACTTCTCCCTTTTTTTCTTCTTCCCCCGTCTCTGAATACTGTCAATACGGCTTACCAGGGGATCGGACCGGTCAGCAGGAAGTTCGGGAATTTTCCAGGTGGGCCGCACCATTTTCTTCTATCTGGGGGACGGTTGGTTGGTTGGTTGGTTGGTTGGTTTTTGCGTTGTGATTGATTGCATTAATCTTAGATTATCAAGGCAATGTGTGAGAAAAGGTCAAATAAATAAATAAATAAATAAATAAATGGATAAATAAAAGTGTCACGTTCCTGCCAACATCCAGTGCCGAGACATTCAACGTTCAAATTTGGAAAAGTCCAGTTAGATCAAATTCGTTGCGTATACAGGTCTGGAGAAGCAACTAACCTGATGAAGATGACGATGTTTACTTTTTCATACTTTTTTATTTTTTTTAAATAATCAAAGCATATTGTTAGTTCACAAATCAGACCAGAATGGACAAATCAAAAGAAAAATCTATGAAAGTCTGTGGGCCTTCTCCCCTTTTCTAATGTCTCTGTAGATCCCTATATACAGTCACTGGTCTGATCAGCTGCCTTCAGCTTTCGTGTTCTTTTGAAATCATTTAAATAAACGCAGAAGCGGCAATGTTGAAAAACGTACCGGGGAGGCACTCGGCCTCTAACCTAATGTGTGTAGAAATTCAATAATACCTGTGTGATGCTCTGTAGGTGTTTGCACAGTGTCTGTTCTCACTCCAAGAGTTTGCTTGAAAAAAAAAAAAATGGAAAAAAAAAGAGAGACATTAGCACACAATGGACAAAAACCCAACAAACAAACTGTAACATGAGCAACAGTCAGACACTTGTATTAAACTTTCACATTTAAGTGATAATAAAATATGTTTATTGGTGGAAATGTAGATTTAATGGATTGTTCTGGAATGAGGCTTCTGAAATGAGAGCTGTATGTGGGCGCCATCTAGTGTAGGACTATGGAACAGTGACAAACAAGAAAAAAGAAAGAAAGAAAGAAAGGAAACTTTAAAGGCTGTTTATTGAACCATAGTTAAGATTTTCTTTAGAGATGACTGATACCAAAAAAAAAAAAATTTAAAAAAAGGGGGTTGTATATCAGATAAAACATATTGGATGTCAAAGACATTTGGAAATGAAATGTATTTATATGTCAACATTTCTGGTTTCAAAAAAGAGACTTGATTGGTTATTGTTTTTGGTTAGGATTGATTTCATTACACTTTATACGTCATTAAAACGATTATATTTACAATGCAAGGGATTTTTGTGTGAAGGAGTTTAACTGTGATGTGCCTCAGTTTAAAAGAAGTTACAGCTTAGTAGTGTTGAACCCTTTCTCGCAGTACACCAGCGGAATGGAAATAGACTTATCAGACATTTTCGATCGGTATAAACAAATGGATTCTTTTATTGCGGCAAGTCTGTTACAAGGTTAGTCCGGACAGGGATGGGTTTCTGTGTGTAGAGTATCGTGACTCTGTGTTTAGCTGCTGGTGAGCAGGGGGATGGGAAACTATTTCACACCTCTCCGCAATATCATTGGTACAGAGATTACACAGACAGCACAACTAAAGCTTCTTTTGATAGTAAAACACTGCATACAAGTAAAATGATAACTTTTTAAACCTAGTAAGCTAGGTAATGGAAAACGGCAAATTCTTAAAGCCCTGAGTGTCTACTTTCATATGAGGCATGAATCACGATTGTTGAGTGTGACGTCACAGATCAATTTAATGCTGAACATGGGCACCCCCAAAACAGGTACTCGTGGATTCAGTATCAGAAATAGAAAGTGTTATCGTGTCGTTTGTATGCTCCTTTAGACACAAGCTTTCACTGCATTTCCCCCCTCAAACACAGAAATATTCAGAAAGAAAGAAAGAAAGAAAGATCTCTGCTAGTGCAGATTTGTGTTTCTAGCCTTTGGCCACTAGGGGGTAGCAGAGTCTAGCATTTTGATAACTCCCTTCATTTGATGTATGTCAACTCCTAAAAAATATTTTATCCAAAATCATTACTCCAAACTCTTTTACACACAAATATATCCAAAATACGGATTGAACAGTAAACAAAGTGACTTTACACCACACTTATATGTAACTGAGTCTGATAGATTATAATCTGAAATAAAAGAAAGAAAGAAAACAAACAAACGAAAAAAACATATGCATAAGACACAAAACTGTTGTTTATTATCTATCTCTCTCTCTCTCTCTCTCTCTCTCTCTCTCTCTCTCTCTCTCTCTCTCTCTTCCTTCATGCTTTAACATGTCACATATTCTGCATAGTGTGCTTTTATCTCCATCACATCCTGAGGCCACACATTCCACGTTCCACCTCCATTAACACACACACACACACACACACACACACACCTTGGAATGGAACTAAACAGAATTTACAGTGGCCACAAAGTAGCATACAAAGCTACTTTGAGGCTATTTGTTTGAAACTATTATAACATTCAAATGCAATTCGACTCACATAGACTCTTTCCCGGCTCATCTCTATATTTGCCACAAACATGTACACGTAATATCTGCTGAAGAAAAAAAGATGTTTTCTTGTTTATAGACGCGCATTATTTCAGAATGATCAGTTCATCTTCGTTCTGAACCATCTGATAGCTATGGTTTTGTCTGGCCTGAGCCGATAGACAACGTGTGTATGTCTGAAACATGCTGCAACAAGTTATCATCAGCGTCTGTAGGAATGCGATTTGTGTCTCGGAATGGAACTTTTACTCACCACAAAGTTTAAATACATCCGGTATGACATGCGTTATAGGTGCACACAGCTACCTGCTGTATGACTGTCCCGAGTTATTTCTGTTCATGATCATCTTGTCTGTCTTGCCCTTTTGAGAGAGAGAGAGAGAGAGAGAGAGAGAGGGAGAGAGAATATATATGCTGTACATACTTTGCTGAACCATTATACACAATGTAGTGCACTTTAGCATTGCCACCTCACAGCTCCAGGGTCACTGGTTTGAGCCTGAGATCCGGTTACTGTCTGCGGGGAATTTCGCATGTTCCCCCTGTGTGGGTTTCCCTCTGTGTGAGTTTCCTTTGGATTCTTCAGCTCCCAAAGGCATGCTGGAATGTGGATTGGATACTCTAAATTGGTCCTAGTGTATGAATGAGTGTGTCAGTGTGTGTGTGTATGTGTGTGTGCGTGCCCTATGATGAGCTGGTGTCCCATCCGGGTGTACTCCTGTCTCATACCCAGGGTGCCCATGACCCTGACCAGGATAACAAGCTCACTGAAGGTGAATGAATGACTAAATGGTTGAAAGAATAAAGTATATTTATGTAGGATGTGAGGAGCTGAATCTACACTCTGATTGTGGGCTATGGGAGGCGCTGTTTGTCTAGTGAAAAACGTCCTGGCTGAAAATCAAGGCCCCGGTGGCACCCTGTCTCAGTGATAGGAATTACAATTGACTGACTCGGATCTTTCCAACAGACTCGTTCCAGTGAATCGAGTTGTGTTTGGTTCCTTTAGCTGTAATAACAGCCTACTTTCAAATCATTTCAATTCAAAACAGCTTTACTAGCTACTGTATATAGTGCAGTATTGTTAAAGCAATGACAGCAAATCATTCTGTCACTTTGTCTTTATAACAACATATTGTTTATGGTAAGGACGTTAAGTAAGGAATAATACAGGGTGTACTGTTATAAGAATATAATCCACAATGAGGGGTTAGAGAATGTAGCCAGGTGTGATGCGGAGTTACTATTGCCACCCAGAATTAGTTATCTTCCTATAATAGTGTTTTATCACCCGTATAGAGACAGCGATTGCAGCAACAGTTAATTTATTAATGAACAACAGGTCATTAGTGGTTAGCACGTTTTCCTCACACCTCCAGAGTTGGAATTTCGAATCCCGCCTCTGCCCTTCCTGTTCTCCCTGTGCTTTGGGGGTTTCCTCCAGGTACTCCGGTTTCCTCTCCCAGTCCAAAGACATGCGCTGTAGGCTGAATGGCATTTCCAGATTGTCCATAGTGTGTGAATGTGTGTGCAGTTGTGCCCTGCGATGGGTTGGCACCCTTTCCAGGGCGTCCCCCACCTTGTGTCCTGAGCTCCCTCGCATAGGATCCAGGCTCCCCCATGAACCTGTGTAGGATCAGCGTTATGGAAAATGAATGGATGGATAGTTACATTTAATGATGTGGAACATCTGCGAGACAAGATAGTTCTTGTTATCAATTATGTTAAAGTAGATATAAACACTCGTTTCCTCAGCAGGTTTTCTTTCTTTTTTCTTCTCTTTCTTGATATTAAAGGGAAAACCCCCCACAGAATAGCTTGTTGCCAAGACTTTCCTGTGGTGGAAAACTTACTGTTACAAAACACTGACACTGGAGACTCCTTCCATAACTTCTCTTTACAGAAAGCTTAATTATATCCATGATAATCTTTTTTTTTCTGTTAAATAGTAACAGGTTTTATCAAGTCCCTGTGAATGGTGGACGCAAAAGAGTTATTATAAATATGTGAGATAATAATAGCTGTCAAAGCTGTTGTTATAAAAATAAAGCAACATTTATATTTATATGTATTTATTTGTGTGTGTGGTTGTGTATTTATATATTAAAGAATTACAACAACATGACGATGATAAATATAAAAAATAAGCTAAAATTAAACTCCGGAAACGCTCGTTTCGCGTGTTTCCGAATCTTTGCTCTTTAAAGGAGTCAGCCAAAGGAATCGGTTCCAAATGTTTGCACTTTAAATGAGTCAGTCAAATGAGTCGGTTCCTTAGTGAATCGTTCATCACTAGCCTTGACGCGTATGTGTGTTGCACTGCACCGATAGAGAGAGAGTGTGTGTGGGATTGCGAGCAGCGTTTCGCTCGCCAGCATGCGACAGGCGGAGGATATATTCGCTTAAAGACGGAACAAAATCCAATTCAATCCAATTCGGTCAAATGGTGCGTTAACGAAGAGAAGCGTTATTTGTTTTTTTGTTGTTGTTTTTTTCTTCTTCCTCCGTTTTCTCTGTAAAGCCTCGAGCGCCGGGTGACCATGTCGGGGAAAATAGAGAGCAAACACGGTGAGTAAAGCCTAAAAACACACGAAACACACACACGCGCGCGAAAATACACACATTTTAGACCAAAAGAAGAGCTAAAATATATATCCATATATATGTATATATGAAGAAATTCGTAATAGACCTAACCGTTAGCCTGCGTTAGCGCCCGTTAGCTTTACAGCTAAAGCCCCGTTTTTTTTTATTGGACCCCCTTTTCACACGTTTAAACGGAGCTTTTTTTCCTGGAGAAACACGTCGGTAATAATATGTATAAATAGTTTTATTTGTTTTTGTCGTAATTCGTGTGAATTTTGTGGAGAAATGTGTGTGTAAATGGAGTGTTAGGAGCGATAACCGCAGTGACCGCTGCTGTTGTCAATCTCAGTCTAGACTGTTTAAAGCTTCAGCTCGAGACTCACGTGTAACGGTGTTCTGAGGTATTTATAGCAGTTTACTACAATAAGGTCATATTTAGAGTTTTTTTTTTTTTTTGGAAATATACATTTGATTTGAAATGTAAGGAAAAGTCTGTGTATGATTGCATATATGCAGCAGGGATTATGAGTGTGAATTCAGCACTGTTTACAGGTTATATGGTATATTATAGGTTTGGACAGGTCAGGAATATTAATCCCAGAGTATTGTGTAATAAATACTGGAATATTAATCCCAGTTCATGTGTAATAAATACTGGAATATTAATCCCAGAGTATTGTGTAATAAATACTGGAATATTAATCCCAGAGTATTGTGTAATAAATACTGGAATATTAATCCCAGTTCATGTGTAATAAATACTGGAATATTAATCCCAGTTCATGTGTAATAAATACTGGAATATTAATCCCAGTTCATGTGTAATAAATACTGGAATATTAATCCCAGAGTATTGTGTAATAAATACTGGAATATTAATCCCAGAGTATTGTGTAATAAATACTGGAATATTAATCCCAGTTCATGTGTAATAAATACTGGAATATTAATCCCAGTTCATGTGTAATAAATACTGGAATATTAATCCCAGTTCATGTGTAATAAATACTGGAATATTAATCCCAGAGTATTGTGTAATAAATACTGGAATATTAATCCCAGAGTATTGTGTAATAAATACTGGAATATTAATCCCAGTTCATGTGTAATAAATACTGGAATATTAATCCCAGTTCATGTGTAATAAATACTGGAATATTAATCCCAGTTCATGTGTAATAAATACTGGAATATTAATCCCAGTTCATGTGTAATAAATACTGGAATATTAATCCCAGAGTATTGTGTAATAAATACTGTTATATTTCTATTGAGAAGGAATTTAATGCATAGCTTAATTGCATATTGTTTTTGTTTGTTTTTTTTTCTATATGAAATTGTTGTGTTTACATTTTGTGCAGATTTCAGAACATGCATGGCTTCATGACACATTAATGAACATTATTATTATTATTATTATTATTATTACTAATGCCTGCGTGCTATTTTTGCCTAATGCACTCAGATTATTATTATTATTATTATTATTATTATTATTATTATTATTACTAATGCCTGCATGCTTTATTTTTTGCCTAATGCACTCAGATTATTATTATTACTATTATTATTATTATTATTATTATTATTATTTGTAATGCCTGCGTGCTATTTTTTGCCTAATGCACTCAGATGATGATGATGATGATGATTATTAATAGTAGTAGTAGTTTTAATTTGTTATTTGTATTTATACTCCTGAATGTTCTGTAGTGATGTGTACAAAGATTTTGGTGTCTAAAATGACTATTATTAATTATTATTATTATTATTCTTTTTTTTTCTTTTTCTTCTGCGTTTGGTCTGACCAGCCTTTCAAATACGTCAACCGAGCGCACAGACATTGTGCAAGGCATCGCTTCCTGTCTGTCTTCAGAAATGTTTATTCTTGGCTGTGGCGAGAAAGCCGGCATACGGATAAGCCGACGTGAAAAAGGGGCGACCTGCAGATTCATTTAATTACGCCACGGCGCCGTCGAATAATTGATCCCAAGCAGGACTGGGCGAGATGAGAAAAATATCATGTCGGGATACTTTATTGTACGTAAAAACCTGTTAAATCGAGTCTGGCAATGCTTTTCTTTAACGCCTAGAAAGACGGCAAATCGGCGGCGTCGGTTCGGTATCATTTCATTTGTAATTATTATTCAAAAACATTCATCACCAGACCAGCGATATCCCAGAAAAGTGTTTTGCGTAGATATTTATCGCGATAGCGTTATTACATCGATATATCGCCCAGCCCTGTAGGTGACGAGCAGATTTATTTATTTACGCCACATGAATTCTCGGTCCTAAGTCGTCAGAAGACGGCGATGAATTTTCTAGAACGGCAACAGTAAGGCGTGTGTCAATTTAACGTGTTCTCATTTCTCTCGCACCGAAGATGGCGTATGGCAGAAGCGCCACACAAACCGGTTCAGTACGGTGCGATGGTTGATATGGTGATGCTGATGGAGGGCTTTGCGGTTTTTGCGTCTTGCGGGTAAAAAAAGAGAGGAAAGAAAGGCAGGCTGGTGTTTGTAGCTGTTTATATTCAACGCAACTATAAATGAATAAAAGGTACATCATGTCGTGTGCGCACACACACACACACGCACGCACACTGAATATAGTGCATTGTGTACTTTTAAACGCAGAGTCTGCGGCAGCGCATAACATGTGTTTATGCTTGCACAGGTGGTGATGGTGTTATTTTGTGTGTGTACTTGTGCGTTTCCTGTGTGCGTGCGTGCGTGGTGCGAGTTTGAGTGTGTGATTAGGAAGCACTGATTGGGTTCTTTCGCTCCAGGAGTGGGCTGCAGTCGGAAAGAGTGTGTGTGTATGTGTCAGGGGTGCGGGTAGTGTGTGTCAATGCTGGTGGTTGCACTGTCATCATTGATGACCCAATGGGCTTTGTTGTTGCCATGGATACCATGTTGCTACATAATCATGGAGCTGTCATTCAGAAAAAAAAAAAACAATGAAACATGTCGCCTGTCATTTCTCTCTCTCTTTCATTTCTTTCTCTTTCTCTCTCTCTCTCTCTCTTTCTTCTCTTTCTTCTCTCTCTTTTTCTTTCTTCTCTCTCTTTCTCTCTCTCTCTCTTTCTTCTTTCTTCTCTCTCTTTTTCTTTCTTCTCTCTCTTTCTCTCTCTCTCTCTCTTTCTTCTCTTTCTTCTCTCTCTTTTTCTTTCTTCTCTCTCTTTCTCTCTCTCTCTTCCTTCTCTCTCTCTTTCATTTCTTTCTTCTCTCTTTCACCTCGCTCTCTTTCATTTCATTCTCTCTCTCTTTCTTTCTTCTCTCTCTTTCATTTCTTTCTCTCTTCTCTCTCTTTCTTCCTTCTGTCTCTCATTCATTTCTTTCTTTCTCTCTCTCTCTCT
Source organism: Ictalurus punctatus (assembly GCF_001660625.3). Classification (NCBI taxonomy): domain Eukaryota; kingdom Metazoa; phylum Chordata; class Actinopteri; order Siluriformes; family Ictaluridae; genus Ictalurus; species Ictalurus punctatus. The sequence goes on from NC_030433.2 coordinate 1,870,647, forward strand.
CTCTCTCTCTCTCTCTCTCTCTCTCTCTCTGTCTCAAACAAAACCCGGAAGCTGATCTTGACCTCACTTGACTTCCCTAGCGTAGTGAGAAATGAACCGAGAGAGGAAAGTGTGTGTGTGTGTGTGTGTGTGTGTGTGTGTAAGTTCTTAAAGTGAAGATTTGACGTTTACAGCGTTTTATTTGTTAGAGAATGGCACATACATTGTATCCATTTATAGTTCCACATCCTTGTGTAAGTTGTTACTTTAGAAACGATAAGTTATTAGAATCTTGCAGTCAGTTGCAGAGCCGCTGTTACAGAACATTAACCAACACCTTCTGACCAATCAGAATCAAGCATTCGATAGGCCTCTGTAATGAATGCTCCTTTAAGTATGGAGAGCGTGAGCGTGCGTGTATGGGACCGTGTATGTGAGAAGATAATTGTGTAGCCGTGGAGGAGAGGTGCGTGTGTGTGTGTGTGTGTGTGTGTGTGTGTGTGTGTGTTAGACAAAGTACTGCTATTAGTTTGAGTGTGCTTGAGGTCTTGTGCTTCAGTGCTTTGGGGAAATGTTTGTGTTAGAAACTGGTCTGGGGGGTCTTTAGGAATGGTGTTAGTGTGTGTATTGGTGTGTGATTGTTTGATGTGTGTGTGTGTGTGTGTGTGTGTGTGTGTGTGTTTCATTGGATAAACAGTTGTCTAGTTGAGTTCACCATCAGTCTATCAGTCATGCCAACCATATCCATTTAACAAGAATTTTCTAATTCTTGAGAGTTTCTCATTTTTCTTCATATATGTATTAAGTGTTTATTTTATTGATTCTTGTTTTCTCTTTGTTCTTTAAAAAAAATGTAAATAAATTTCTAATAATTTCTTCATCTTTCTGCCACGGCTTTGCCCGCTAATTCATATTGTGATGTATGCAATGAGCGTTACTTTTTGAATAACATCAGGCTGAAGCGTGTGCACACATGCGCGCACACACACACACATACATACACACACACACACACCTGAAATAGTGATGCTCCAGGGTTCCTGTTCACATTTTTTCTTTTGGCGCATGCTGTGATTGGCAGGCACGGTGTTGTTAGAAGGTTCAAAATGAACCGTGTTGGCTTTTGCTCCAGTGCGATTGGCTGGAGGCATGGAGGCGTGCAAGCGTGGTGTCGGATTGGTCAGAGTTTAGCCGTGCGAGTCCCTTCCTTGGTAGCTCTGAGCGCCTAGTTTCTTTCTCAGGACTCCAGGATTAGATCTGTAAACTATAATTTGGAGCTTCAGAAACCAACACTGTACTTTTCCTCTCAGAATGAAAGGCATCTTCTTATTATACTGAGCTACAGTAATGAACTGTTTTGGGTGTGTGTGTGTGTGTGTGTGAGAGAGAGAGAGGAAGGAATGCGTGTTCACTTCGCCATGAGCATTCTGTAGGCCCGGTTTCCCATCCAGGAGAAGAAGGGAGGAGGAACAAACAATACAGTAGCAGCAGAAGTCACGAGCAGATGGAGGGAGGGATGGATGGATGGATGGACAAATGTCTAGCGGATTAAGGCATCAGAAGCAATAAGTATGTTTGTGTTTGATTAAGCCTGGTTTTTGCAACAGCATAAGCCGCGATGAGTGTGTAGGAAGGATGTGTTTTTGTAATCTGTTTCGGCCACGTTGTTGTTCTTGGAGTCACTGTGTTGCAAGGCCAATCAGACGCTCGGGACTCGGTGGATTCGGGACTGTCCTGATCTCCCGGGAAGTTCCGACTTCGTGGAAATCTGACGTAGGATTGACACTTGGGGAACTTTGTGACAGTTTGGTCCGCGGGGGCTATTTTTAGTATCCACCTCAGTTCGAGGCCTGAGTCACTTGAGGTCATGCGACTGATAGAGATGAGTAAGACCTCGCGCTATATGGAGACACGTTGCCGCTGCCGTTTCCTCATACTCAGTCATCTGGTCTGGGTTGCTTGGAACTGTTTCATGAAGCTTTTCAGAAAGATGTTACGTACTGTTGATTAGCACAGTTTTTTTTTTTATCATTAGGAACTTTAGGACAGTGGACTTTTTTTGTTTGTTTGTTTGTTTGTTTTACTCTGAACCAGTACATTTTCGGATATTCCCCATGGACTAGTGTTACATCTCTCTGTCCAACCTGCTGAACCCTGAAGTCAAGCTTTTCTGGATCGCTCCTGAACAGGTCAGAGCTTCCTTGAACTATAAACCTAAAGGCGTTTTTTTTTTAAATAATTTTTTTGGGGTCTCCATTTTTTCCCCTCAACGACACTGGAGCAGTTCTTATATATACGAGAGTGGTTGCCCTGATCGGAATAAGCTCACAGGAAAAGTGTCGTCGTCTTCTTCTCGGCAACGAAGTCAGCTGAAAACAAGACTAAAATGGGAAATGCAGGTGGGAGAAGCCAAACATCGTCGGCAGAGGCTGACCTGATTTGGTTAGCAAAGCAGGACAAGAATGCAGGTAAATCATGGCAACGTAGTGAGTAGCTGGATGAGAACTACGACTAATCAGTAGTGGATGATGATGATGATGATGATGATGATTCTTTGCTAACGAGTAGAAATGTTTATATATTAATGAATGACGCGTCATGCTTTTTAACCATTTATAGTTACGTTTCACGTTGCAGAATGTCCACGAAACAAGTAAGTTCCTGTTTAACAGTCGTTTCGTCACAAGCCTCGTTTTTTCTTTTTTTCCTCTTTCTGAAAGTTATTAAGACAAAAAAAAACAAAAACGCAGCTTGTCATGTTAGAGAGAAACCGGAAAGCACAACGCTATCAATCCCGAAGGCTTTCACACGGCAGAAAAGGTACTTACGTACAACTTTACCCCGACTGTTACAAATCTGACAGCGGAGCCTGCTTCCATAGATGAACACCTCCTTACATAAAGCGTCACCGTGTCAAAAACCATAACCAGACGCTTATCAAATTATGTTTGTTATTACAAGTCCTCGTGTATGTATGGTGCTACTATAGAAACTAGGGCTGGGGCGACGTGACGACAAATATCACGTCACTACTACGCACAACGCGTATCTCGAAATATAATCGAGTCGACAAACCGTCCGAGACGCTCGTGAAAAACGAACAAAAAAACGTTAAACCACAACCCCGATTCCGGAAAAGTTGGGACGCTGTGTAAAATGTAAATGAAAACAGAATGCAGTGATTTGCGAATCTCATAAATCCCGTAGGTTATCCACATTAGAACATAGAAAATATATTAAATGTTTAAACTGAGGAAACGTACCATTTTAGGACAGAAATAAGGTCATTTTTAATTTGATAACCGCGACACGTCTCAAAAAAGTCGGGACAGGGCAACAAAAGGCTGGAAAAGTTACTGAAAAGAAACAGCCGGAGGGGGATTGGGAACAGATCAGTAATATGATCGGGTATATAAAGAGTATCGTAGAGAGGCAGAGCCTCTTACAGTGTCCCGACTTTTTTGGAATCGGGGTTGTAACTTTGATGATACTTTTTAGTAAATGCCTAGAAAAGAAAGAGACAATTGAGGTGTTTTTTATTTAGGAAAACTGGACAGGATTGAAAGTCGGCACAATGTTAACGGGTTCATCTCCGTATCGGCCGTGCGTATTTTAAGCGCTGTGTAGGGCCAGTGCTAAATGCGGGCTATATTCCTAGCGTTTTTGAGACTGTGGCTTTACTCGAAGCGCTCGTTTAGCCCTGTCAAACCGAGGGCAGACAAACCACACCGAGAGACGCAGGAGCAGGGGATGTAAAGCAGCCACTCGACACAAACGCTGTAAACCACCAGAGGTTCATGGACTCGGAGTGCTCATAACGAGGAATTATTAACTTCTTGTGGCGTTCTCATGTTTCTTTCGTGCCGAGCGCGTCTATAATTTCGGCCCGGGGCTTCTCCGCGCGTCTGTAATTTTGCCGGTTTATGCCGTGCGTCTTTTTATTACTTCTTTACGTGTCTGAGTTGGATGCGTGTGAACGAGGGAAATAACCAGCGTTTCGAAACGGGCGACCTAATCCCACTCGATCCCTCTCGTCGTTTCATAACGGCGTGACTGTGTGTGGTGTAGTGTTTACAAAACACTCCCTCGCAAAGCCACGGCGTGTGTAGAAGCCTGCGTTTCCCACCGGCGGCGTGCATCTTAGACTTGTATATCGGGGAGAATAAAACGCACAGTGGTTGCGACACGGTCTGCGTATTAAGAGGAAGAACAGAAATGGAGAGAGAGAGAGAGAGAGAGAGAGAGAGAGAGAGAGTTTGTGTGTGTGCATGACGGAATGTGGAACACTACATGAGGACAGGAGGTCCACCCTGTTCAGACACGCCTGCGAGTGTGTTTGATCTGTGTGTGTGTGTGTGTGTGTGTTTGCATGGGCTTTCAGAGGGGGATGGGCTTACACAGGAGTACGTGCATGAGGGAGAGACAGATGCCTCATCTTCCTTTCTAGGTTGCGTCTTAAGGCCCTTGTGTCGAAGCATGCGTATGTTTTTGCGTTGCAATGCCGACACGATAGGGTCGTGTGTATCTGCGATGCCGGTCAATGCTGATTGGTTGAACAGGAACGTATCGCTCGAAGTCTGAACGCAAGTGAAGGCTCAAAATGCATTGGCGTCTGGGTTGCGTTTGAGGTCACGTCGCCTCACTCCCCGCCTGTCGGATTATTTTAATGAAACGAAAATTGTACCGATTTTCCTCCATAAAGTATTCAAAACCACATTGGCCTCCATCCCTCACGGTCCCACGTAGCAAAAAAACGCACCCGGACATTTTCTTCGGTCCAACGTATTCGCTTAATCCGCCTGCAACACTCTGGCGTGCACTGCTATGATGAGAACAAGAACATGAACGTACAAGCCAGGAAAGATGAGCTATCCGTGCCGTCTTCGACTCGGCTTGGAGAAAATCTGAAAAATCGACCTGTCCGGTCAACTTGAACACCTGATCAGCGATTTAGAACACGGAGGTAAAGGAAATCTTCACAGTACATCCTCACGCGTTCACAGACACGTGGACAAAGAAGTGTAAAGCCTATACGTCATCGCGTTCAAGTCGCGGGGTAAAGTCTCCCCTCGTGAGGAACAGCTCGTCATTTTTCCGATTTTATCCACCACGACGGACGAGTCGTACAACCTCAATTCGGGAAAGTCTGGAAAACCGCCGATGAAAACAATGAGGAATGATTTTGTAAATGTACTTTGAGTTGTATTTAAAAGAAAAACGTATAAAGATGAGGTTTTTGATGTTTCGTCTAATCAGCTATGCAGTTTTTTGAAGGTAAACGTTTATTTCGAAATTGATGCATGGAACATGTTCCATAAAAAGCTGGGACAGGGGCGGTTTAGGACTAATAGCGATGTGAGAAGTTGAAATAAGAAGGTGATGTGAAACAGGTGAGGCGATCGTCTAATCGTAGTATATAAGGAGCCTCTGAAAAAGGCATGGTCCATCAAGAGCGAGGACGGGTCGAGGCTCGCCGGTCTGCCAACAGATGCGTCGGAGAATAATCCAACACTTTGAGAGGCACATTCCCCAAAGACAAATCGGTAGGATTTTAGGAATTTCTCCAGTTCAACTTCTACAGCGCACATTATAATTAAAAGATTCAAGGAATCCGGTCAGATCTCGGCGCGTAAAGGGCGAGGCCGAAAACCACTTCTGAGCGCGCGTGATCCCCGATCCGTCAGACGTCACCGTCTTAAAAACCGTCACAAGTCTGTAACGGAGATCCTGACATGGGCTCGGGATTACTTTGGTAAAGCTGTGTGAGTCGACACCATTCGCCGCCGCATCCACATATGCAAGTCAAGGCTTTACTATGCAAAGCGGAAGCCGTACGTCAACACTGTCCAGAAGCTCCGCCTACTCCCGTGGGCCCGATCTCGGCTAAACTCGGCCAACCGGTGTCTTCGGCGCCCGAACGCTTAATAAATGTTATTAAAAGAAAAGCTGACGTCACACGGTGGAAAGCAGGCGACCGTCCCAACTCGTTTGGAGTGCGTCGCGGTCATTTCGCCGTGCTGCAGTCAATTCACAACGTTAAGCATGAAATAATGTGTTTTCAATATAGTACAGGGTGAACTGAATTTTCAAATGATTCTTTTTGCTCGTTTATTTCTGTTACCTTTTTGCACATTGTACGGAAAAGGCTCACCTAGTTTAAGTCTCACAATAAACAGATTTCTAGATAAATAAATAAATAAATCCTAATCATGCAGGTGAGTATCAAATAGATGGAGCCTACTGTGCCACACCCACTGCCTTTCTACAGCTGTGACTACACACGGTGTGTGTGTGTGTGTGTGTGTGTGTGTGTGTGTGTGTGTGTGTGTCTGTCTTCGAGTACGCTGGAATTAGTGTGTCGGTCAGCGGTTGTATGACTGAACAGGTCACAGGTTAGAATTCAGGATGGGAGGCACAGGAAATCAGGGCGGCAAAGGAAATTAAGGCGTACAATCCGGTCCAGACAGGAATTTAATGGGCGGAGCCGCTACCAAAGCAGGAAGTGGCCGATTAGTGGACGATAAGGATTCGGAGACAGGTGAACGACCGGCACGAAGGTAAAAGGGACGATCTAAATATGGAATATGTTTTTTTTTTTTTTTTTTTTTTTGGTTTTTTTTTTGCGAGTGTTTTGTCTCCGAGTTCAACATTAGCTGCATTATTAATGTTCAAAGCTCTTAGAGAGGAGGTTAGTTCACTGCAGTCTATTAAAGATTTATCTGTGTGGGAAGAGAGTCTCTCGGTTCGTTCTGTTCTGGTGCAGAGATGATCAGTGTTTTGCATTCTGAAGCGATCATGACCAGGCGCTACTATTCATACCGAGAGCTCCGAAGCATCCTTCTCCGAAGCATAACGACAAACACTTAGATAAACAAGAACGAGCATCACAATTAAGTCATGAACACGGCTAAAGTGTTTACCGTTTCCGACCCCTCGCCAAGGCAATACGGGAGACACCTGAAAAGTTCGCTTTTCTACATTTTCAGAGAAATCGGCAGACGGAGCGATTGAAATCCGCCCCACAGAACAGGCGCGGGAGAGGAAAAGAGGCAGGATGTGAGTGCTGTGCTGCTGACATTGTTGGTGCACTTTGTCCTGAGCTTCAGTCTTCAGTGAGCGAGAGTAGAGTCAAAGGTGGGACTGTGGTCTCTTTGGAAAGTAAAAGATTGAAGGAGCTGTGTATCATTAAGTAGACGTTCACACCAGATCTTTTCCTCGCTAGGCACAGTTGGGGGGGGGGGATTTCTTTTCTCTCTCTCTCTCTCTCTCTCTCTCTCTCTCTCTCTCTCTCTCTCTGTCTCTGCACACAAAGATTTTCTTTTTCATGTTCATGAAAAACCTGAATATGTTGCCACCGAATATATTTAGGCTCTGCTATTCACTGATTTTGATTGACACCAATCAGCCATAACATTAACACCACCTGCCTAATATCGTGTAGGTCCCCCTCGTGCCGGCCAAAACTGCTCTGACCCGTTGAGGCGTGGACTTCGCAAGACCTCTGAAGGTCTGCTGCGGTACGTGTCACCAAGGCGTCAGCAACAGAACCTTTTAAGTCCTGTACGTTGAGAGTCGGGGCCTCCGTGGATCGGACTCGTTTGTTCAGAACATCCCTGAAATCTGAAGAATTTGGTGGCCGGGTCAACACCTTGAACACTCTGTCATGTTCCTCAAACCATTCCTGGACCGGTTTTTGCAGTGTGGCAGGGCGCATCATCCTGCTGAAAGAGACAATTAGGGAATACCGTTGCCGTGTAGGGGTGTACTTTGTCTACAAGAGTGTTTACGTAACTGGTGTGTGTCAAAGTAACTTCCACATGAACGCCAGGACCTAGTGTTTTCCAGCAGAACGTTGCGCAGAACATCACACTGCCAGCGAAGGCTTGCTTTCTTCTCGTAGTGCATGTCTGGTTCCATCTTTTTCCCCAACGTGCATCAATGAACCTTGGCCATGAAGCTGTCGCCGGTTCACGGCTTGCCCTTCCTTGAACCACTTTTGCTAGGTAGTAACCACTGCATAATGGGAACACCCCACAAGACCTGGCATTCTGGAGATGCTCTGTCCCAGTCGTCTAGCCATCGTTGTAACGAGATAATCAGTGTTCTTCACTTCACCCGTCAGCGGTTTTAGCTGTTTAACTTATGTTCTAGCTGATCGGTGTTTATTCTCGTCTGTTGCCGCAGCGATTTTTTTTCTTTTTTCTTTCTCACTCTGCATAAAATCTGCTCATCGAATCTCCGGAGCAAAGCGTCCATCGGTTTTTCCATTTGAAAATGACCTTCCCTTCGATTAAACCACTTCAGATCGGAGCACTACAAATGGGCGCCATGGGCGAAGTGCCTCCTGTAAGGTTCATAGACCACAGCATCGAGTTTAGAAACGTTTGTGGGAAGTGCACTAGCCAGTGGGAAAAGGAAACAGGTGGACCATCTGACAACGTAAACGAAAAGTCTTTTCTAGTTAAGTTTTAAAAAATAAAAAAAAATTTGTTTTATAAAGAAATGTAAAGTACCGATTGCTTGTTTTCCGGTAATGAAATCCTGCTAGTTTCCTGACAGTACTGTCAATCGATTTCGGACTGTTTTGAAAAAGTGCTCTGACACAGATTGTCCGCGGGAGCCGGTCGGTAATGGGCTGGATCAGATCGATAGGAAAGAGCTCCCGTTTTGCTCCGTTTCGTTTTTTTTTTTTTTTTAAATGTGCTTCACATGAGCACGGTCTTTGCATTAGCCCTGCCCCTGCTCTTGGAAGATTACACACCCCAAAGCACCCTCTATAAAACATTCCCGATGCTGCCGGATGTCGGATATACCGGGATACTCGACGTGAGACTGATGGCCGTGTCTGTGGCTGCAGGTTGTTTTTCGATTTATGGACCGTAACGATCTTTATTTATTTATTTATTTATTTATTTCCAGCTTGCAGGTGTTCGAGGTTTGCACGCAACTTGAAGAGTCTCAAGCTGGCTGAATCAGGCAATCGCATATATAAGATAAGACAAGACAAGATGATACTTTATTAATCCCCGGACGGAAACATTTGGGCGTCACGGCAGCAGCAAGACAGGTGAAGGAAATAGAGCTAGTGAAGGAGGAAAAGACGGGGATATATGAAGAATACAGTAGGTGCGTGTATAAATATATATCAACATGAGAGCAAAGAGATTCAATTGACACATTAGATTTGCTATTTTTCTAGCGTAGTTTAGCAGCCGAACTCAAAAATAGTGCTTCCCGTTGTTCCAGGGCGTATTGAAAAGAAGGACGGGAATGATGTGATGAAATGTCACTCCACAGCGTGATAAAAACTCCACGATTACATCGTTATAATGCACAAGCCTATCGTGTAGCTGCATTTTATATGTGTATATATATGTATATATATATGTGTATATATATATATATATATATATATATATATATATATATATATATATATATATATAAGTGTGTGTGTGTGTGTGTGTGTAAGTGTGTGTGTGTTTTCTCTTATGTATAAGCATAGTTTCAACCTCATTTTAGTCACAATATGATTTCCGCCTTTACCCATAAGGCATTGTTCTGGGCACACTCGGGACGGAAGGGCAGAGCCCCTCAGGCTAACAATGGATTTCACACTAAAATGCACAAATGCGTCTGCGCACACACACACACACACACACGACATATGATAACACATAGATGCAGTTTCCTGCTAAGCCATTACACACCCCGGAATTTTTTTTTTCTGTAGGTCCAGATATACTTTTACAGGTTCACTCTCATCATACACACGTGCACACTGAGTCAGATCCCGTTTCTGGTCACTGGTGGCTTAACAGCTGCAACTGCCTGTAAATTCAGTATTGTTCAGTCCCTCTCCTAAACACACACACACACACGCAGGATAGTAAAACTGTAAGACAAACATTGTTTACTGTGTATTTTATGTAAACGGGCAGATAACACCCTGGTCACAAGGCTGATCTGTGTCAAGTCTTAGGTCATACGCTGTCAAGAGTCCAGTTGTAGAGCAGTATCATGTCACCCTTACTGTAAATATCGTCATCCTGGCTGTCAGGGTACCGTACGATACGACGGCTTATGTCACTTTATACTCGAGCGTTACCTCTTAATGAAATACTTCCACGCAGACCCCATAAGAAATATCCCTTAAACTACATCACATCGCATAAGAGGTCATGTTAAGGACGACAAAGTGTCAGACCTAACCCTTTACAAATAAAGTTAGTAGTGGTGATCCTTAGATAGTGATTAAATCCGCCGTTTTGTTTTTTTTGTTAGTTTTTTTTTTGTGTTTTACTTGCTCTGTAAACACGCCACTTTGAGATCAGACCGGTGAAAACGACAGCCGCGTAGAGGACGGATTTTGAACCGTTCTGACCTCATGAGAAAGATCTCTCGAGCTACATGGTCCGTCATGATGTCTGTTATACGGTATGACTAGAGCACCACTGGTGGTGATGATGCTTAACATGTGGTATGTGAGAGATCACGTCCAGTGAAGCGTCCCAAAAATAAAGGCGAGTAGACGGAGAGTGACGGATGACGCGGAGACCGAGACGTGCCACGTTATTTTCTGATCTCGCGAGGCATCAGTGAGAGTTCGTGACGCGTCTGGCTTTCGAGTCTGCGTCTAGGAGCCGCAGAAGTCCGGTTATGTCTCGGAGAGTATCGCACGCGGTTCTTGCCGCTTTTTGTGACACCATAATGTGTCACACACACACACACACACACACACACACACTCGCTCAAGATTGCTCCATGAAATCACAATTATGATAAAAGTCTTGCAGCCGAGTTTGTTTGTGTTTGTCTTATGGGAGCGTCCTTGTCTATGTAGTGATGCTTATCATTGCTGTGTGTGTGTGTGTGTGTGTGTGTGTGTGTGTGTGTGTGAGTTTCCCTTTAATTCACAGAAGGAAGTGGTACCCATTTCTCTGTGGTGGTGTGACCTCTCTCTCTCTCGCTCTGTGTGTGTGTGTGTGTGTGAGAGTGAGAAAAGGAGGGGGGCGGGGCGTCTGAGTGATTACCACATTTCCTTTTCATGAATGGTGGTCTAATTCAGCATAGCGTGAACTTCCTGTCAGAGATGCACTTTTGTCTCGGGTTTTCAGCGAACGTCTGAAAAGCGGTCAAAATATAATAAGTGGTTGTGTGTTATGACTACACAAAGACCGTAAAAAAAAAGAGAGAGAATTTTTTGCTTAGTATTGAAATGAGAATGATTAGATGATTTGAAATGAGTTTGAAACCCCACAGTCATTTTAGTTGGATATTTCATTCACATGTACGTTTATATGCTACATCAAAGTACGATAAGGGTCTAAAAGGAAGTGAGCCGCTCCATTACGAGGGAAATATTTAAAACGTGCTAAATCCTACAAACCTGTCATTAAACACCATCGGGAACCGACCGGCAAACTTTATTTTACCGATGCTCACTGGCGCGGGACGTCATATGTAATTGAAGATTAATTAAAGCCTTGTACAGTGTCATCGCCTGCAGTACGTCTGTTTCAGCCGTTCTCACGTTCTCTCTTTATCTGCAGCCCTTCTTTTCCCCAGACCTTTCCAGGTGTTGCAGGAGAGATTTTCATTCACACACACACACACACACACACACACTGTTGTCTTCACATCATTCCGTTCTTCAGCTTTTTCTTTGTCCGTCGCTCCTCTCATTCCTCTCTCTGCTGTTTTTTTTCGTGTTTTCAGACTCTCAGAGGTCTCATATCTCGACGTTCACCATGAAGCTGATGGATAAGTTCCACTCGCCCAAGATCAAGCGCACTCCGTCCAAGAAGGGCAAACAGAGCGCTCCCGAGCCGTCCGTCAAGAGCACAGAGAAGCCTGTTAACAAGGTCATAAACGCTACACAATCTCTGCGCAAACTGCGCACGCCTAACACAAATTCCACACAGTCTCTGCGAACTCTACACAACCTGTACAAGTCTGTACAAATTCTTACACAAACTCTACACAACCTATACAAGTCTGTACAAATTCTTACACAAACTCTACACAACCTATTCACAAGTCTGTACAAATTCTTCCACAAACTCTACACAACCTATACAAGTCTGTACAAATTCTACACAACCTATACACAAGTCTGTACAAATACTTACACAAACTCTACACAACCTATACACAAGTCTGTACAAATTCTTACACAAGCTCTACACAACCTATACAAGTCTGTACAAATTCTACACAAACTCTACACAACCTATACACAAGTCTGTACAAATTCTACACAAACTCTACACAACCTATACACAAATCTGTACAAATTCTTACACAAACTCTACACAAGCTGTACACACGTCTGTACAAATTCTACACAAACTCTACACAACCTATACAAGTCTGTACAAATTCTACACAAGCTCTACACAACCTATACACAAATCTGTACAAATTCTACACAAACTCTACACAACCTATACACAAATCTGTACAAATTCTACACAAACTCACCTCCGCTTATAGCAGCTCTCTCACAATAACAGCAGTCCGTCAGGTCGACTCCCCGGGGACAGATAAGGGGGAAACATTTGGAGCCGCAGGCTGTCCGTGACGATAAAATGAAGAAATCAATAATAGACTAAATGATGTTCTGTATGGATCCGAGCCCCATAACCGTGTCCGTGTCTCCATGCGTCTTTCAAAACGAAAACGTCTATCCTAAATACTGTATAACCCTTGGCGCTGTATGCTTCGACATGCCGTAGCGTGAATCACATACGCGGCTCTCGGAACCCGGTCCGGATATCCGTTTGACGGCAAGTGAAGACGAGTGACTAGAGGAAATGTTTATCTAATATTTCGCACGATGAGATTATTATGTATAGAATGAAAGACCACTAGATGTATTTATCTAGAAACATTTATTAATTTACAGCTTTGTGTCTTATTCTATTGGCAAATTATTTGTCTTCTTTCTAGAAATAAATGTTTGACATAAGCAAAATTATCTGCCAATACAGGAAGAGAATTTCAAGCTTGAAATTATATATATATATATATATATATATATATATATATATATATATATATATATATATATATATATAATGAGAGAGAGAGAGAAATAGGTTTAATAGTCATATTTGTTTCAAACAAAAATGAAATGGTGAATATTGCCTATATTGATGATATTTTTACTTGCTAAGCTCTGGCTTTTTGCAGTTCCGTTGTTTCTATGGCATGTCTACCCTTAAGCTAAGTAACATTAATGTAGGCCTCAGGGAAAAGATCTGGAGCTGATCTGGTTTTCAATTAGGTTCTGTATCATAACGACACCCAGTGTTCACTCCAGGAACTACATCTATTTATTTATTTATTTATTTTTGGATGCAGTTGTGCTTGAAAAACCAGTCAGGGTTTTGTCGTAATATATGGACTTGTTTTAATTCAATTATCTTTGATTTTTAAATGATTTTAAAGCGGTTGTTCGTTTGTGCAGAAGGTGAGCCGACTGGAGGAGCAGGAGAAGGAGGTGGTGAGTGCGCTGAGATACTTTAAGACCATCGTGGACAAGATGTCGGTGGACACCAAAGTGCTCCAGATGCTGCCTGGCTCTGCTAGCAAAGTCCTAGAGGCCATTCTGCCCCTCATGCAAGTGGAGGCAAGGATCCAGCACAGGTGTGTGTGTGTGTGTGTGTGTGTGTGAATGGGGGTTGTGCGTGTAATTTTAGGCATGCATTGCTGTTTCCATGAATGATGCACTGTTGTACTTGAATCTGGAGTCTGAAGGAATTAGAGAACGGGTAAAACACACACACAAACCTCTTTTGTAAGGTATTTCCATTCACGTGTATATCGTAGACTTCGCGTCAGGTCGAACCAGTGAGGTCATTCTCCTTTTACCTCTCTCAACAGCAAGGTGTTTCTACCCACAGAACTGTCGCTCGCTGGATGTTTTTTGTTTTTCACATCCCTCTGTGTAAACTCTATAGACTGTTACGTGTGAGATCAACAGTTTCTACCACCGAGATCACCTTTTCCCCCCGTCGTATTGTTTGATGTGAACTTGAACTGAAGCGCTTAACCTGTGTCTGCATGATTTCGTTCTCTGAGCTGCTGCCACATGATTGGCTGGTTGGATAATTGCATGAATGATCAGGTGTTCCTAATAAAGTGGTCGGTCAGAGTATAGCGAGGTAATGCCAATGTCTTATTGTTTATTACGGTGCATGGGTGGTGATGTCTCAACGTTTATCTCATTCCCCCAGCTCTGCCGTGTCATCCTGTCATAATCGTGTTTATCAGAGTCTGGCGAATCTCATTCGCTGGGCCGACCAAGTGATGCTGGAGGGCATCGACCTAGATGACAAAGAAACGGTGGCGACCGTTACTGCGGTGATAAAGGCCGTGCTGGATGGGGTAAAGGTATGGGCTTTCGTTTCTGTCTGTTTTAACCGTTTCTGGTTACATATGGGAAGGACTTGTGTCATAGGGTAACACCAAGCAAAATATAAACCTGTGTGGGTGTTTTACAGGAGTTGGTAAAACTCACCATAGAAAAACACGAGCAGCCATCCCCGACGTCGCCTAGCAAGCCAGCGCTCCCTGTGGCCAAAGCAGAGAGGTAAGGCTCGGAGTTGTTTATCTCCATGTTTGTGAACCAGACGTTAATCACAACAACTCCGTAACTTTCCGGGAGTTGAAATCCTTATAGATAGAGCTTCTTCACCTGTCTTTCTCTGCATTGCTTCTGCATGTCTGCCTCTCACTCGTACAGCATGTGTGAACTGCCCCTGACTGAGCGGGAAAAGGAGATCCTCAGCAAGACCACGCCCACGGATAGCTTGAGGAACATCTCAGAAGAGGAAGTAGCGCCGCCCAAACCTCCTCTACCAGGGTTGAATTTAGCAGAGCACAGGTGAGAGAGAGTGTGTGCGTGTTAGTGTGTATGTGTGCGTGTGTGTTAGCTATTCTAACAATAAAGCGTAATAAAGTTGAAACAATGTTAAAGGTTTCTACATTAAAAAAAACCAAAACAAAACGAAAAAACCCATCTTATTTCTCTCTATTTCCTGTGCAGCTTCCAGAATGAGGTAATGGTATTAGTATGTGATGTCTAGGATAGAAGTCTAGGATAGGACCCTCCGAATAAAGTGCTGTAGTGTGTTCCAAGGAGTGAGTCACATAATGTCCATAAGACTCCTCTGTGGCACATGTGGAAAATAAATCTTGTGGGGTTTTTTTTTTTTTTTTTTGTTACATATTGCTGTGACTACAAAATGGTCTCTATAGTAAGGTCATATATCTTATTATAAAGCGTAGTATTGCATGTTGTTTTTTTTTTTTAATATAACAATTAATATGAACACTCTTTTAGTATCACCGAGTCATTTTTTCATCACATCGATGCTCTATAGACTATGCAAAGCTGCTGTTTGCAGTCTAATAAAAACAACAGACCGGATACAACAACAACAACAAAAAAAAAACCACATTCTCGCCCGGAATAATTACTCGTTTGTTTATTATTAAAGCCCAACCTTTTATAATACCCACCAAGCCTGAAAATGAACTGCTTACATGGCCCCTGAACTTGGCAGTTCACATGCGCACGTAAACATGTAATCCAAACCAAATGTACACGCAAACAAGGAGCGCCGTTTAGTGTCTGCGTCACCATAACAACAAAGACCCCACGAGTCCTGAGAGCGTCAGAGTGTAACGGCGTTAGTTCAGCGTGTTAGCGGAGCGTTCGATCGCCCGACTCGTTTCGACAAGTCGTAAATTGTCATTCCCAGTAAAGCTTACTCCAGATCTCCTTATTAAAGATAAAGTCAGGTGACCGTATTTGTCTGCGTCATCGTGCTTCAGGATATGATTCTTGCAATTTAAAGTATTCTCCACCTTTTTTTTTTGTTTTGATTGGATAGGATATGAATTAGATTTGGCACAGGTTGGTATATTGTTTTATTTGAGTTGTTGGGATACTTCTGCAAGGCACTGTAGATGCTATCATTTGACTTGTCACTTATTCATCTGTATCGTGGTGTTAAAAGTTTAAGATTGCAAGAAAGCCTCTGTAAGTGAGAGGGACGTCTGTAATGAGCAGACAGCTGCATATGACTTGAGTTTGTCCAGTTTAATGGTGTGTGTGTGTGTGCGTATGTTTAGCTCAGTGTATGTGATGATTTGTGCATATGTCCCTCTTTCTCGCCGTCTTCCCTAATCCGTCTTGTCATCGTGTATTATCTTTTATTGTCTTTCTGTCCTCTGCCTACAACCCTTTTTCTTTCCCTATGTGCTATGGACTCCTTTCTTCGCCCTGCTCATCTCTCTGCGTCCCTCCGTCATCGTCCCACTGCATCGCCAGGAGCAGGATGCACTCGTGCTTCAGTCCTGTGGTGACGGAAATGTATGTCAGCCAGTAGTGTGCTCGGGGTGCATTATGAGATCACACGGCCTTGGCCTCCTGACTGGACGGAAGCCGTAATGTGCATGTGATTACATGGCAGTGTGGCAAATTGTACATTGGACCACCTAGAAAAAGCTTGTTTGTCGTGGATTTGCATGATCAACCCTTCTTGTGCCTTCTTGACGGTCTGTGTTCAGCTCCCTTGTGTCCCTGGTTATCTGGCTGAGCCACTAAGGCATGTTAGATTGTCAAAGAAGTATTTGGGGAAACCGCCTTACTAATTGAACATCGGTCCTTGCTAACTTTTGCTTGTGTGCTTGATGGTCAAGTCATTTGACTTTATTACATGGTCGAATTGCTAACACGCTCATGAATGTTTGTTTCTCAGCCCACCTGCTCTGCCTCCAAAGAAGCGCCAGTCCGCCTCCTCGCCCACCCGCATAGCCGTGGTAGCGCCCATGAGTAGAACGAACTGTGGCCTCAACCTGCAGCATGGAGCTCTCAAACAGGTACGAACTCCTTTACGTTTACCTCGACCTTTCAATTTCGACCTCTCAACCGCTTAACTTGTTGCCTTGTGGCGTGACCTTTACTGTCCCCCTAACCCCCTCCCCCTCCAGCAGAAAGTTTGACCATTCCTGCCCGCTCCAGCAGAAAGTTTGACTAATCCCACCCACTCCAGCAGAAAGTTTGACTAATCCCACCCACTCCAGCAGAAAGTTTGACTAATCCCACCCACTCCAGCAGAAAGTTTGTCTACTCAGTCTGTCACTTGGTATTTTTAAAGAAGTATGCACCAAATTGTGACCGTTTGACTTTCAAAACAATATGCCTTCTTAACCTTGCCTTGATCTGTTTGAGTCCTGTCCTTGACTTCTTGTTTATGCATTTCACTCAGCTCCTGTCGGCTAGTACTCTATTTGTCCCTGGCCTAAATAGTGGATTGTTGTTGTTGTTGTTGTTGTTGTTGTTGTTTGTCATTGCCATGGTAGCAGCAGCAGGAGTACGAGGTAGAACTACTACAGAGGCGCTTCTCCGGCGGCAGCCAATCGTACGGCGGGGATTCACCTCGCCTCTCGCCCTGCAGCATTATGGGGAAACTGAGCAAATCAGACGAGCAGCTTTCCTCACTGGAGAGGGACAGCGGCCAATGCTCACGCAACACTAGCTGTGAGACACTCGGTACATGCACACACACAAGCATACACACTCGCTAGTTTATTGTTGACTCCGGTGTTTAATTAAAAAAAAAAAAATTAATAATTTGAAGGACCTGGCAACTGTTAACTCTTCCTCCATCTCTCTCTCTCTCCCTCTCTCTCTCTCTCTCTCTCTCTCTCTCTCTCTCTCTCTCTCCCCCTCCCTCTCCCCTTCTCTCTTTCCCTCTGCTTGTCTCTTTTTAGATAACACAGACGGATACGACCCTGACTACGACTTCCTCCATCAGGACCTCTCGGTGTCCGAGCCGTTGCCATTTCCCACGGTTCCCAGCAGCTCTCTGAGCCCGCTCCCAGAATGCCTCAGTGAGACCCCCGTGACTTCTCCTGGCCCAGCACAACCCCGCTTCAGTGCCCCTGTAGCCCCACTCAATGCCGTGGGAGCATCCAACGGAGAACGACCCCCTGCACTTCCACAGAAAAAGAGGCGCTCCGCTCCCATCCTGTCAACCTGCCAGCTCTACGAATTCCGTCCCTCTGATGAAGACACGCCCACTTCGTTGGTCACACCCACTATGACCAACGGCACTGAACTGTCATCCCCGAGCGACAGCCCTCCACCTCTGCCGGAAAAGAAGAGCAGAACGAGTAAGAGCTAGTGCCTTCTAAAGTGTGCGTGCGTGCGTGTGTGCTTAGTAAAAAGCAACAACCCTGCTCCACATGTGAGTTGTGAAATGTGTGTGGTCCTGATTTAATGTGTATTTTCTGACGTATGTGTGTGTAGTCCTCCAGTATATGCAGTTTGTGGAGGATTACTCAGAACCACAGCCATCCGTCTTCTATCAGACTCCTCAGAGCGAGAGAATCTACGAACAACGCAGAAACAAACGGTTCCAAGAAGTTTATGGGTCCAATGACAGCTATGAGACTCCGCCCCCTCCGGCCTTGCCACCCAAACAGCGGCAGCTGGTATGTGTATACACAATCTCGTGCACACACACGCACACACTCGGACATAAGAACGACGAGTCCAATTTTAGGATAGGACTAGCATATATCTACAGTTGTACAAGGTTTATTATTATGTGCAGTATAATATGGACGTGGACCAGATTATGAATCCATTTCTGCAGCTTGCAGTTGCATATCTTTTCAACCACTAAACGTTTTAACATTTATGCTATTAGCACGGAGCCGTCTCGTCCACCAACGTGCGCTCAGGTTTTTGTGGTAAGATAGTTTTCTCTCCGCCTGCAATGCACCTCTGAATGCAGTTCTCTGTCCGGTTTGGTTGCTCATTCCTTTAAACCGCTAAATCCATCGGGTACCGTACCCGGAAGCCGATCTCCCAGACCAGGTCGAATGCCGTAGGTCATTCAGAGGTCACTGAGTAATGTTTAAAGAAGGGCAGAGCATATCGTCTTGGGATGATTTTGAAAGTGGGCCGAATGTTTTCAGGCTGTTTGAGGGAAAGCAGATTTGTCTAGGCTTTAAGTAAAAGAGTCGATTTGAAGGAAGGGATTATCGTGTAATCAGGTTTTGTGAGTTTCTAATGCAAAAGAAGTGATTGGGTGTAGCATCAAGTGCACCGCCGTGTGAAATCGTCACCTTATGTATTTTACACCGGTGGAGTTGGATAAAGGCAGCTTTACTTTGCTAGGCCGCTCTCTCACGACCAGTTAACACATGCCGCTCCACGCGACGCTCTCTCGCACACCGTTCACTCGTCATCACTTATTAACTCTGGGTTCTTCCTTCCTGCTTTCTTTCTGGATCTCTGTCTCTACCTTTCTTTGCTCTTTTTGTTCCATTTATGTCTGTTCTTTTAACCGGCTCTCTTCTCTCTTGTTTAGTGGCGATAGCTTGTTTACTTCTCTTATCCCTTCTTTCTTTTCTTCCCCTCCGTCTCGGTTTCTCTTTTGTCTAGGCATCTCACTCTTCCTCTCCCTCCTCCTCTTCCTCCTCCTCTCTTTCGCTCCTCCCTCCCTCCACTGGTGTTCCAGAGGAGACGGAGTCTTCTATTGGCCTCAGCCTGTCTGTGTCTAACTCCTTCCTTAGTGGCCACGCCTCTTTAACCACACCCACGGTGAGTGACGACCAGGGCCGTTTATCTGTAACGCACAGCATCAAAAAAAATAATTTTGTTTTGTTTTTTCTGCAGTGTGTGGATGTATTGTGCGATATTATTATTATTATTATTATTATTATATTTTGTTGAACATTGTCGCTCTGGCCGTGTACGGGTTTCTTTTTGTTTCTTGAAACTCGTATTCTTGGTCACGTCTCACTTCAGCGGCTCCTTTTCTCCCTTTCAAAAAGTTTCGGTTCTGCACAGGAATTCTATTCTATTTATTTTCAAATGCATTGATTTTTTGTCATCTCGTCTTTGCCTGTTAATAATGTGAATTAATTTGTCTTTGTCTACATCTATGGTTTGGAGGTGAATCTGTTTTAGCCAGACTAAGCCCTGCTTTCAGATGTCTAGATGACTGGTTCAGTCTCGGAGTACACACGGGGAGTGTTAATGGGTTGCGGGGCAGAAATGTCTGAAACAGCTGCCCACATCAGTGATTTGGCCAGGAACAACACAATAGGGAATTGTATTCGTTTAACTTCATCTCCAATTGCAATGTGGGAGCAGCTTTGCTTTTTAAATCGAGTAGACTGTAAAGAGTTTTATCGAGCGGGTAGACGGAGATTAATGTCATCTTTGTTTCGTCGTATTACGGTAGTGTGCACCGAGATAACTGTCTAAAAAACGGTCTAGACATGAAAACATGGTGCTTTGGCTAGCATTTGGGGATTTATTATTACTTATGATCGCTATTGATGCCACAACTACTAGAGCAGCATGCCTATTTTAAAAAGTACACACACATTACATCATCATTTTTGGGTGGGGGGCTTAATTTCAGCAAGCTTAGAAATTGGAGAGGTTCAGATCATGCGGAGCATGCACCAGCATCAGAACAAAGAGATATACTGCTGAAATTACACACCCAGTGACGAGCTTTTAGTGAGCCTTTTTTTTCTCTCTCTCTCTGTGAGACTGTGTGCGATGTGAGGTTATTTAAAGCGGCATTATTTAACGAGAAAGTTGACTGTAATGATGAGGAAGTGTGTTGGGGGTGGGGGTGGGGTGGGGGGCTAGAGAAGGACAGAACTAGGCAATGAGAACTAGCGTACTCAAGCACTAGACCATATGTTGTGTGTTTGTGCACATGTGAAGGAAGATCACAGTTCGGGTCAGAGATTGACCTGTGTGTGCGTGTGTGAGAAACATAACCCCCTGTCTCCGCTCACTCTCGCCCCCCCACCAATTCAATCCCCCCCGGGAGAGTGTGTGTGGAATGCGGAATTCCTCTGACTGAATAAAACAGGGGGATGCTTGGTTCCTGCTCTCCAAGGGAAACATGTTGAGCCGTGTGTGTGAAAGCAGGCATAGTAGGAATGTTCTTCCTGGCGTTTTCGACGAGTTACTGCAGGTTGCTTCTGTCCCTATCCACTGACCGTAATCTCTCTAATCCAGCACGCACACATCCATACAAAGGAGCCGATTTGTCCTTTAACAGGAGCTGGGTTTCAAATTCCTCTTGGTTTCAGTGCTGTCTGTGGCACTGGGTCCCTAAGATGCATTATTTTTCATCGGTTTTCTGTCGACTCTTTCGCTTGGTGCTTTTCTCTTCGAGCAGGTTAAAATCTACACTAAAAACACACGGTTGTCATTGTGCACATGTGGAAATCTGTTTACTGGTGATGTGCAGGTAGAAAACAAGATTGTGGCGAGTGCAGCTTGATAAAACACATTTTAATGCACACACACACAGTAAAATTCATAAAATTGTCCTGTTTGCTCCACCTGCTGGTCAGTTGTGGTATTGATCATCTAAGTTTCATCACAGTTGCATTGTGCGTTCAGTGTGTGTCTAATGGTTTACCTTTTTTCCCCCCTTCCTAACAGAGTGAGAGTGCAAACGATGAAGGTGTAGAAGGAGAAGGAGAGTATGTGAACCTGTACTCTACCTCACAGGCTAATGGAGATGGCACACACCACTCGGTGAGTAATTGTGTTCGAGCGTGTGTGTGTGTGTGGGCTCCCAAGTGAGCAAAATAAGCCTGGGTGGGGGAGAGAGCATTACTGTCGTCCCCGTCGATCAGATTGACCTGCGAGCTTGTGTATGTATGGGCAGATATCGCTTTCCTGAGAGTGTGTTCAGTTGCCAGTTTTTTTTCCTTTTCTACAGGACCCACTCACACACTGTGATGTAATTCACGACTCCACTGCGCACATACCACTGCCACAGGAAGGAAGCAAGGAAGCGTTAGTCAAAGAGAGGTATGAGCCGCTACCGTTATCGCTCGTTATACGTTTTTGCAGTTATAGGTTGTTTTATTTTTTCCTACCATGGCTGTGCACCACACGAGTAAATGGGGAAATAACTACAGGCAGGAACTGATGTTGGGAGAGTAGAGGACTGGGGTAAAGTCAGACAGCCCACATCATAGAGCTGGTCTGAGAAGGTCGACCGATCGATCGGTTTTGCCGATTAATCCGCACCGATAATCGATTGCTCGAACTATCAATTATTGGTAAAAATCCACACCGATTAGTTTTTTCCCCCGCTTTCATTATACAGCACGAGAGCGACCTCTAGGGGCGAAATAAAAACCATCACTGACATTATTTGACGTGGGGTTTTTTAATATAAATTTTGGATGTCTCTATTTTTATTTGTTGTTTGGACTGTTACTTTTTTGGTACAGTTTGGATGTATATCTTTTATTTACTTTATTACTTATTAATAGTTAGTATATATTAAAACGTAGCCTATATCTATTTCATTTAGACAAGTACAGGACATTTTCATGGTACGGTCAGTACTGTTTATTTTTGTAATAATGTTCATCAGTATTTTACTTTGAGTGTCGTGTATAAATTTGAAACTCTACAGGTGATTTAATCGGTTATCGGCAGGTATAAAATGGAAAAGTGCTGCTTGTTTTTCTGCTCTTGTGTCAATTGCTACTGTTACCGGAATCACAGATCCAAAAACTTGCTCTGTTTGTGAAGCGTGTACATTTCATTCTACATATTAATTAATAATAGTAATTAATCATTCATAGTCCAGGCTGGAAAAAAAATATGTATTTAATAAATTGTAGGACCGTTTTTTTATTTATTTATTTATTTTTAGATTTTTCAATTGGCTTAAGGTCTGGACTGCATTCCAAAAGCATTCTGTCATTAATTTACTCATTTAATTTACTAACATACTTTTTTCTTGTGGCTGTAAATAGGAAACGAACGGCCGTCCGTCACGTCTCTTGCTAACGTAAAAGCGTTTACTGTTTCAGGTTGAAGTCGACAGACTCGAGTCACGTCAAAGAGGAGGTCGATGAGCTTTCTCTCGTCGATCACAAAGAGATCATGAGTCGCATCACTCGTAAAGCTGAGGTATAATATGCAGCAGTGCTTCACTGATTTTTTATTATTATTTTTTTCCCCTGATTATCCATTGACCTTTAACAATTAAGCGAGGTATTATTTCTTGTTTGTTTGTTTTTGTCGTCTGTGATTTGCCGTTTAAGTCTCCTAGTGCAGTGTTTGCTGCCCTCTAGTGGTCACTGCACTTCACCAGCAACTCATCAGTGTAACCGTTAATTACAGTAATTTAGAGGATAAAATATGCACTTTGCTTGTATTTAATGTTGCAGAGCTGTAGTGTGTGAAAGCATGGGTCTTTTGAAATAATCTCAATATCTGCAGAAGTCAGTGCAGTGTATATACACACACACACACACTCTTACTGGTCTGCAATAATCTCTCACTGTCAATTACAAGGGGGATGATGGCCCTGACGTCCGAGCAGGCTCAAGCGATATTCTCTTAGTTCATGCTACAGAGACCGATCGCAAAGGTAACCCCACACACACACACACACAAACACTAAATATTGTCTTCATTGTAATTCATTATTCTTTATATTAGGAGTGTATTATCTGCAAGGAGCTGCTGGCATAGCACAAAATTTGCCCGTTTTTAAATAAATAAAAGCATTTTGAGGCACTGTAGGCTTGTATTCTTTAGCCGTGCAGTGGGGGTGGAGGGGTTAGTGGTTTACCTCACACCTCCGGGGTCGGGGGTTTGAACCCAGTCTCCATGTATGCAGAGGTTTCCTCTGGGTAATCCGGTTTCCTCCCCAGTCCAAAGATGTGTGCTGTAGGCTGATTGGCATTCCCAAATTGTCCATAGTGTGTGAATGTGTGTGCGATGGTGCCCTACGATGTGTTGGCTCCCCGCAACCCTGTGTAGGTTAAGCGGTACGGAAAATCTACGGATGGATGGAATTTTACAAGATGATTCCTTGTGTGTCTCTTCGTTTTTTTTTTCCAGATCTGGTGTTGTACTGTGAAGCTTTTCTAACTACATACAGAACCTTCATCACTCCTGAAGACCTCATCAAAAAACTACATTACAGATATCTTTTACTCTACGTGTGTGTGTGAGTGTGTGTGTGAGAGAGAATCTGTAAATGAAAGCTGTTTTCCTATTTAAAATTTTTGCTAGTACATGTGTCTGTGAGAGAGTTTGTAGTGTTTATGGTCTTTAACTCCACTGCACATACACTCATTTCTGCCATAGTCCGGACACGTTTAAGAAGCGCGTCAGTAAGAACACTTTCTTCGTGCTGGTGCGGGTGGTGGACGAACTCTGGTGAGATTTCATTACTGCACGACACAAAGGGCCAATGAGACGATGCGTTTTTAGCGCAACATTCGGTTACGTTCGCTTTAAAGTTAGCAGATTGTAATTCTTAGACTCTTTTGGTCTACGAACCGTTCTGCGACCTAGGATTATTTATTCATTTTTAAAAACGCTTGAGCAGTATGTAAGACCTGATCTGCAGCAGGATGAAAAGCTGTGGTCTAAGCTGACCCGTGTGTGCTCGTGTGTCTGTTTCAGCGTGGTGGAGCTGACGGAGGACATCCTCAGGCAGCTGATGGACCTCGTGTTCCGACTGGTATGTAACGGCGAGCTGAGTCTGGCTCGCGTGCTTCGCAAAAACATCCTGGATAAAGTGGAACAGAAGAGGCTGCTGCAGCACACACACGTCCTCCAGCCGTTAGCGGCACGAGGGGTCTCGGCCAGGTACGCGCACGCGCACGCACGCACGCGTACATCAGGGTGGGTCTCTGCATGGGCCGCGTGCCAGAGTGTTTCTGTGCATGCTTGGACTGCGTTTGCATTTGGAATTTTAAGTATTTGTGAGCAAATGCATTACGTATTAGACGTTCACCTGATGGATCGGGGCACACACACACTCCGTGACCCAAGCCAAGGCTTGTCCTGAGCTGCTGAGATAGATTTTTTATTTTTTTTGGATTAGTTTCTCCTTGCTCGGTTATGAATAAATAAAGCCTTGCGAAACCGTCTCTTACTAGCAACTTGGGTGAACTTTTTTTTTCCCCAAACAGCATTTTAGTGCATGTTTTCTGTCAACACAACAATCATTCTTGTCTAAATCAATAGTCAGATGTGCACCAATGGTACTTGTCACAGCTGTATTTTTTTTGTTGTTGTTGTTTTGTTTACGTGTGAATGCGTGTCTAAAACCTTTTTGCTCTCTCGACAGGCCAGGCACACTGCATGACTTTCGCAGCCATGAGATCGCTGATCAGCTCACACTTCTGGATGCAGAGCTCTTCTACAAGATTGAGGTACATGCACTGAAACAGCCTGTGTGTGTGCGTGCGTGTGTGTTGCTAGAGAGAACAGGCAAAACGGCCTCTTGGGAACTCGTTGCCCTTCTTTATATTTTTGCCCTTGTGTCTTTCTTGTGCCTCACGTCCTCTTTCCTTCCTTTTCTCTAGATTCCAGAGGTTCTTTTGTGGGCGAAGGAGCAGAATGAGGAGAAGAGTCCCAATCTGACTCAGTTTACAGAGCACTTTAATAACATGAGCTACTGGTACACGAACACGAACACTACGCTGTATTCAGAACATGTTAACACTAGGGCTGTGCCTGTGGTCTAAGTCGGCTTGGTTCAAGCATATCGCTGCTCTCGTGGAATAATCCACGTCGAGAAAGTATTAATGATTGGGTGGTGTGATGCAGAGTTACCGTCATCACCCTGAAATGGATTATTTGTGTTTTTATTCCTCTGATCCCACAGCAATTTTTGCCACGAATGCACGTTTTCATTTATGAAAGAATTTCACGTGATACTTTTATTTTAAATCCGCTTCTAGTCACCGTCAACGTCGCGGAACGTCCACGCGACGGTTTAGCTCGTATGATCACTTCCGTTATAGTAGCTGTAAATAGCCGTCCCCTCACCAGCCTCTTTTACACACAACAGCGCACTGCCCGTTCTAACGCTTCTCATCTGCGCGGGCGCGTCCCTTCCGGACGAATAACGAGTCCTCCACATTTCACTTCTGATGCTGTTCTGAAACGTCCGCGTGGTTAAGCAAATCTTCTGACTCTCGCTATGTTCACACCTGTCCAACAGGGTGCGCTCAATAATCATCCAGCAGGAGAAAGCTCAGGACCGGGAGAAACTTCTGCTCAAATTCATCAAGATCATGAAGGTAACAAAAAGAAAGATCGAACACTCCCAGACTCGTTAAACGCGCTTCGTATAGACGTGTCTTTAGATTCTGTGGCGCTCTTCTTTTTAAAAAAAAAAAAAAAAAATTCAGATTTATATTTGCTACCTTGTTTTCAGCACTTGAGGAAGTTGAACAACTTTAACTCGTACCTGGCAATCCTGTCGGCTTTGGACTCCGCCCCAATCAGGAGGCTTGAGTGGCAGAAGCAGACATCTGAGGTCAGTTCTAACAGCGTCTAATAATAATAATAATAATAATTATTATAGTGGTACTTTAATTCTAAATAGCTGTAATATCGAAGTTGGAAGAAGCGGGAAGTGACGGGGTCGACAGTCGATGTGTGTTTAACATGACATGACGATACATTACCGAACATAATTCTCTCTCTCTCGTGTGTATCAGGGGTTGGAGGAGTACTGCACCTTGATTGACAGCTCATCGTCTTTTCGAGCTTATAGAGCGGCATTGGCTGACGTGGAGCCTCCCTGCATCCCTTACCTGTGAGTGTGGGCGTATGGATGATTGCCAGACAGATTCTTCTTCTTCCTCTTCTTACTATTATTACACAGAATGAGAGCGTGAACGAGTGACTTTTATAATTTTATGAGGAGGTGATTGCAGGTATTGTCTTAAGGCATCTGCAATGTAGCACTAGTATAACAGTGTATGAAGTGTGCCTCCCACCCACTGTTTATAGATTGTAAAGCTGTGATTTTAAAAAAAAAGGCTTTGAAGTAGATAGTGTTTATACCAGTTTGTCCATGACTGTACTTGATGGGAGTTTTAAAAAATAATAATAATAATAATTCGCCATAACAGCAGTTCATGGAAATGAACAGTATCTATCTATAGTAATCCTTCAGTTTTTTTCAACACTGAAATAAACACACGGGTCTCTTTCTGTGTCTGTCGCTCAGCGGGTTGATCCTGCAGGACCTGACCTTCGTACATCTGGGAAATCCGGACCTGATTGATGGGAAAGTCAACTTCTCTAAGCGCTGGCAGCAGTTCAACATCCTGGACAGCATGAGGCGCTTCCAACAAGTGTGAGTGTCCTCCTGTCACCGCCTTCCCCTCGGTATCATCCTGGACTCCTAGAATTACGCTTAACCAAGCAAATGAATTCGGTCGTTAAGAATAGTTTATCGATTACGGATTATCTGCTGTTGACCAGGGCAAAGAAATACGATCGCGTCACCCCGATTCTAGCGTCGCTCCATCGGCTCCCGGTCCAGTTTAAGATTCTGTTGTCTCTCTCTTAATGATCAAGCTCGTTCATCTCAACGATCTTCTCACACCACATTCATCTAGCAGGTTTTCAAGATCTTCCGATAGGTTTCTTCTGTACGTCCCTCGATCCTGTTTAAAAACTAACGGAGATGGAGCTTTTTCAGTTTCCGTCCCTCGTTTATGGAATCGATTGCCCCTGGACATCCGCCTCAAACCCTCAACTATACTTATTAAAAATCATCTCTTCTCCCAGGCGTTTTTAATCTCATTTTTACTATCGTCTATCTTTATTCGGTTTTATCGTTTTTTTATTTTCCTTTCTTTACTCTGTTCAGCACTTTGGTCAGCTCTGCCGTGTTACATGTGCTATAGAAATAAAACTGACTTCCTTACTTCTCATAAACGAGACATTTAGGTAAACAGTTCTCTAAAACGGCACTGAGCGAGCGAGCGAAGACGTGGACGTGATTCTGATGACTACGTATGTTCGAGAGATGCTTCCGGGTATAACTGTTCATAACTAGTGGAGATTTCTAAAACCCTACCGTCAGTGAATACTGTGTATTTCTTTACTGAAAGATATAAAGATCTCTTAGTCGTGTACTGTCTTAAACCATTTCATATATGATTAACATGCTTGGATTAATCTGGGGGTAGACTAGGCACTGGTAGGCAAAAAGCCAAGGTCCCCCTAAAAATGCAAATTCTATACCATTTGAATTATTAATGCTAAATAACGTGTTAAAACACTGAATAGGGCCCCATTCCTAGATTTTGCATAGGGCCCCCAAATCGCTAAATTCACCTTGGAAGTTCACGTTGACTTCTCTTCTCTTCTGATATTAATCATGCTTTTTATCTGACTTGACAACACTGACAAATTGAATACGAATCCGTATCGGTTAATTTAATAATTAGCCGTGTCGAGACGGTGTTCATTAATTTGCTTGAATTAAATCGTTTGTTCTCTACGGCTTTCCGTGCGCAGCCACTACGAGCTGAAGAGGAACGACGACATCGTGGCGTTCTTCAACGACTTTAGCGACCACCTGGCCGAGGAGGCGCTGTGGGAGCTTTCGCTGAAGATCAAACCACGCAACGTCACACGGCGGCGGACTGAGCGTGACGAGAAAACCTAGAGGACGCCTCTAGAAACTTTTCCAGAGAGCACGCAGGGAATGATGGGAAACCTGGAGTTTTCAGAGATGGAAAAAAGAACCCATGCAAGACTTTAATGAACAGAGTGGAGCAAAGGCAATATTTCCCCAGAGATAAGTAATATACTAATATATGCACACACACACACACACACACACACAGAGGAAGACTTAACTTGTACATGTGGATGTGTGTTTGTGAGAGTGAGAGGTTTGGAGCACTAGCAGTGCTTGCTTGTTCTGAATCAGTGTCTAGAGCAGCGATGAACACTAAAGAGGCTCACTTCGGAAGGTTGGGGCTACCCATAATGCCCTGCTGCTAGGACTCCGTGTTCAGTATAAAGTGGGGGTAGAAAGGAAATGAAAAAAAAAGTAAAGTGTGTGTGTGTGGCGTCCTCTAATTGCCATGTTTCTGGAGTCACTCCAGCTCCATCACAAACACACTTCTAACTCATGTTGCCAGGCAACAAACTTACAATGACATTTTTTTTTTAACTCGTTTATTTTTGCCATCATCTGTGTGTGATATATTGTATATGATAATAAGCGTATGATGTACAGGTGTGTATTCTCCTCCTATATAAATAAGAGATGTTTCTTTTTATTTTAAACTAAATTTATGCACTAAAAAAAAAAAAAAGAAGAAGAAAAACATAAGGACTGAACATGCTGTGATCTCTGTTTGTGTGTGTATGGGTGTGCACTTGCAAGAATGTTTGCAGGTGATTTTGTTAAGAGAAAAGTTGCGTGTGCGCGCGCGTACGCTAGTGCAGGCATGTCTGATTGTGTCACGTCTGTTTACTGACTCCTGGGAATTACTTTTGTTATGCTCACCACATTGTGCTATTCTCCCCGAATAAACCTACTCTTTCTTTATATAGATATATAGGTGTGTGTGTGTGTGTGTGCCCTCAATCCCAGCAACTTTGAAAAGGATACCAAGACACTCCCCCCCCCCCCACAATGACAGAACTCGAAAAGCTAAAGTAAGTTTTCTAAACTATCCCGTTTCAGCCGTTACACTTAACGTAATCTAAAAAGTCGATAAGTAAATCATCTTCCAACACAGGAATGTGAATGCCCAAGTAATGAAGGATGCGAGGTCACATGACTCCTTTAACCCCTACTGCTGTTTTGACAGTCAGTCAGTTTACCCACGAATTTAGAATTTTTTTGAAATCATTTTTTTATTAATTAAAATACTTGGTCAGACATAGAAAAAAAAAAATTAGGAGTTAAAAGTTTTTAAAGCATTCACATTTTATGAAAACAGAAAAGAACACAACTGATTATTCACTATAATCAAAAGGTCACTAATTGGTGAGGCAGCTAATTCTTCATTTATAGACACTTGCTTTTAAGGAAATAAAAACAGTAAACAATCTTATGTTCCTTGCTACATTATAATTGGTAGACAATAAAATAAGGAATGACGAATCACGTCTATATAAATAGTTGCTTTAAAACCAGTTAACATTAAAGGAGTCGTATCATGATTTTGAAACGTTAATTATGTTACTTATTGGTTCTAAGAGAATAGGTTAATGCTATAAAGTTAAAAAAAATGCATTATTTGTCAAATACATTGTTGAAGTACCTCTATTCTCCAAAGCCCCTCCTTCCAAAAAGCCCAGAGTGCTCTGATTGGCCAGTTGACCCGTCGCATTTTGATTGGAAAAGTAACGCTCCTCGGGTTAGCCTCCAAGGCTTCTCCAGCAAATCTAAGCTCCTAATCAACATGTCGGCAGTTTTACCGGATCAGTTCAGGTCAGATTCATAAAATGCGGATGATCGAGCGGAAGCAACTGTTACACACAGTGGTAAGGTTTTATTTTGTAACTCTCTTACGTTCAGGTACGATGTAAATTCCGACCCCTTTGTCGGGGCTAACTATTCGATGTACACAGCTGATGTGTCTACACAGATATTCATCCGATATATCTTTGGAAAGCTACGATTCGTGCGATTCGATCGATATAAACCGCTTAAAAGATACAAAATCACAACAGCTACAATCAACGTCTCTGCCAGACCGCCAACATACAAACAAACATTTACAAAAAAAAACCTGAGGTAACTTTGCGCATGTTAGCAGAGGTCTACAGCTGGGTCACAGCACAAAACTCCACATTTAGACAGTCAATAGCAGATACTTCATAAAATAATCAAACGCACTTACAGGTTCGGATTCAGAAGAACAAGATTGTCGGAACAAATTGTGAATCCCCCCACTTTTCAGGAAGCTGTCCTCTGTAAAACGTGCTGTGCACAAGCAAACGTTCGGGTTGTACTGCTCATAAATAAACAGTAATCACCGATTCCTAATTTCGGAAGGCTAAAACACACGTCTCCATGACATGGTGCCTGAATTCACTGAAGCCACGCCTTCTTTCTTCATGGCTGCCTTTGGGCGGGATTTTGCTCATAGTGCACGCCGTGACGTAGAGAAATCACGGAAGTAAATCTGGACGAGGGTTCTCGGTTAGATAGAATAAATCCCTTTGTGGGAAAATGAGTTTTGGGACTTTGCAGAGCTTATACATGCACAAACACATGCATTACACTCCCATACAGAAGGAAAACATATTTTTTAAAAATCATGTTATGACCCCTTTAATGAATTGTTTCAACAGGACAAGGGCTAAAGCTAGTGTGTCATCCGACAACAAACTCTTCGATGATTTTCAGGTGCTTCAGTGAAACTAACTATTGCTGTACACATTTAATCTACATAGTTCGATGAATAAAAATGATTTCATACTTCGACGTAACAAAGTGCACGAGAGGTCAATTAAACTGATGAGAATACACATGGATACAACACCTAATGCAGAAGGTTATTTTAAATCAAGGGTGTCCGAAGTCCAACTGAGGCCAATTGTTAACGGGCCCGTGGTTCCCAATACGCTGCAATCTTTCCTTTCACCTGACGGTGGCAGCAGCAGCAGACTGTGTTAGCTAAAATGCAGTATTAAATTGATTAATATGTAGACTGATATTTAGTCATGTCTACGGACAAAAAGCGCAAAGTTAACAGTGCGAAGGGGAGAAGGAGCTGGAAAACACTACGCAGGGAAACCCTTTTGTGAATCCTTGAAAGAATCCTCAACTAAAGTATTCAAAAATGACAATTTAACTTATGATTGTCCGTTTGTCCAATTACTTTTGGTCCCTGGGATGGGGGGGGGGGGGGGGGTCGCGATGTAAAAGTGCTATAATCCCTACACCGTTCACCCGATTTGGATGTAAATCCCCTCAAAGTAAAGCTGAAAGTCATGTTCATTATTTAATTTCGCATAGACATATATAGTATACGTCTGGACACCCCTGTTTCAAATGGCTCGTACCCACCATCCCATGACACCTCGTCCCACAGTATCTGGACACTGATTCAATATATATCGAAAATTATATGCTTGTACAGATAATGTCCTTCACTTCTGTGAACCACACTGGTCATTTTTTTTACTTTTTAAATGTATACATATATACTGGGTGTGAATTGCCCGGGTGGGGGGTGGCAGTGTTCAGAATCAACTAATTACATTCAAACTGAATGTACCCCTCAGCACATTTCCACTGCTGCGCCACCTTTCCCTCTCCTTCAGATGACTCTCAAGATCTTCCAGAGTTGCTTGAGTAGCCTTGGACAACAAGGCTTGTAAAATTACCCCGAAAGGAAAGCGTGACAAGTAGGCATAACATACTTGTACCTCATATTTACCCTCCTGGACCTATGAACTGATTTGTAACAAATTTTTTTTTAAAAAACAACTATTATATTCACTAGAGTTAGCCTACAGTTTTGGAATTGTTGACTGTGCATTTGATATGAATGCGTCTTTAAAATTCCAGTGTATAAATTTAAATAAAAAATGTCCCCCATTTGTTTTAACAAATCACACCCTGTATGTATTCATCTAATATATATATATATATATATATATATAAAAACACTGATATGGATACAGCTTTTCACAGAATTAAAGTCTTTGAGCAGCATTTTTAAAAAGAATCATGTCCTGCTTCTGTTCATTTACAGTATGACCGAGTTACATACTGAATCATAACACTCGCTAAAGTGTTTTTGTGTGCGTGTATTTACATGTTATTGGAAGCATGCTAATTTTTTTTTTTCTACCTTTCAAGAGTTAAGCACATTCCCCTGTGTGTCTGTCTGGGTGTTAATGTGGACGCGTGCTAGGTTCCAGCAGGGGGCGTTTTGTGGGATTGGACCCTCCTCCTCCGTCTGGGTTGTTGCTCGTTTCGTCCACGCCCCTCTTTAAGATCCGCTCGGGGAGGTGTCCGTTAGCGGTTCCTCTCTGCCACTTGCAGATATCTCCACTTAGGATGTCTTGGATGTGCTGCACGATCAAATTAATCGCCACTGAGAGAGAGAGAGAGAAAAAAAAAGGTGAAGAAGGTGGGAGAAAATCAAGGGACAGTGAGATGGGATGGAGAGATGTATGAAAAATGTAAGGTAGACATGAAAAGTGTGGACAACAGAACAGACAGAAATGTTTGAGCAAGGAAAAAAATGGAGAGAGAGAGAAAGTGATTAGATAGCGGGAATGTAAAAGGGATGCGAGATGGAATTGAAAGTGGGACGTCAAGGTAATCAGCTGTGTTTTAGCGAACTAACAACTGGTTCTTTTGTACAGATGTTTTTTTACTTACCCATGTTGTCTACTCCACGAGGTATTATCACATCAGCATATTTCTTGGTCTGAAAGAAAGCGAGTATAAAGGAAACGAAAGGACACAAAGGCATTTCCACCCACAGGATGTGTTTTTGTTTTTCGCACCGCTCTATAGAAACTCTAGAAAGTGTTGTGTGAAAATCTCATCAGAGCAGCACTTCTTATCAGCGGTCGACCGTTTGATCTGGTTTTGCCGATTAATCGGCACCGGCACTGATAACCGATTGCTGGAACTATCCCCACCGATTAGTTTTTCCCGGTCCTGCTGAGAAGTGTCCGCTGTCATTATATAACACGAGAGCGGCCTCTAGAGGCGAAATAAAAAAACCCATCACTGCCAGGTTTTGTCGTGTTATTTGGAGTGTTACTTTTTGGTTCAGTTTGGATGCATATCTTTTATTTATTTTAATATGTCTATATTTTTCGTTTGGAAAAAAAAGTACAGTACATTTTCATGGGACAATTAGTACTGTTTATTTTTGTAATAAAGTTCAGCAGTGTTTTACTTTGAGTGTTAGGTTTTCATTCGGTATCACTTTTAAAAACGATTGGTTGATTAATTGGTTATCGACAGATAGGTACTGGCCAACCGGGTTATTGAGGCTGATAACTGCATGAACAAGTGTGTGTGTGTGTGTGTGTTTTTTCTCACTGGTAAGCAGAACTCCTCGAACGCTGGTTTAACAAAAGTGGTGTATTGTGTAAGGATCTGTTCCAAGTCACGACCTCTCCTCATGTCTCTAAGAACTGCACACAACATACACATATATCAGACAGAGGAGTAAATAACATGCTTACATGCATTACAGATATCCAAATGTACTGTGTGTGTGTGTGTGTGTGTGTGTACCTCTGCGTGACAGACGTACATCGGAGTCTGTATCCACAAACAGTTTCATATGGAACATGTCTCTGACTTCCTGTGTGTAGAACACCAGAATTCCCTCAAACAGAACAACATCGGCCGGATACACACAGATCTTCTCCTGTAACCTACACACACACACACGTTGAAGCCTTACATCTTGGAGTGTGCAACAAGAACTATCTATGTTTATTTGGTTAAATGACAAACATGAACTCCGCTTTCCCCTGGTCCATTCATGTGTCCTGGGTCCGTATTCAATCCTAAAAATGTAACCAGGCGAATTTACACTAGTAAATCAAATGCACGTTAGAAGAGACGGAGCGACTACTCGCTCGTCAGCAAACCTTCTTTTGTGTTGTTTGTTTTCAGTTCTATACAGAAGACGGTTGCCACATCAAAAGCTACGATTTCTCACGCCGTCCTTAATTCCTTTTAACTCAGAGGAAGGTCAAGGGTCGCCAATCTTATCTGCATCATGCTGATGTTCATGGCAAAGAGCAAGGTTTAAGGGATACACTGGATTACATCATTAAGAAAATGGGTGAATGAGTTTCTAGACCAGACGGGAATTTAGAGCTGCCTTAAGCCTCCTCAAAAAAAAAAAAAAAAGAAAAACTCCGGAGGCGTGTCATTTTCAACTCTGGCGGTCAGCTCTGACTAGTACGACCTGCTCTTTTAAACCGAGAACCTATTTACAGTCGTCATAATGTTGCCTTTGCCGTTAAATCTGCTTGTAGTTGTTATCTCGGTGTTCCGTTCAGATGGACGCTGACCGTTTTGAGTTGGTCAAACATGGCTAGTTAACAGAACACGACCTTTTGGGCAACATATCTAACTCGCTGTATTTCTTCGCTAACTGACTACGGACCGTTTGTGAGAGAATAAATGTCATGTACAGCGTGTTATGTTATCTTTTATAAAAAATAAGTGCTAAATAGGAAGGTCTGTGGTCTGTGATGTATATAAGATCTTAGAGATCGCTCACCTGGAATGTGTAATGAAGTCATATGTTGGAATCTCCACGACTTTTGCTTCTATGATGTCCTTCAGCGTCTGGCACATCAACTCTGTATCGAACGCATCTTGAGAGAGAGAGAGAGAGAGAGAGAGAGGGGACACGGATAAACGTTCCAGACGACTGTACATACAACCGTCATTGATCTAGCTAGGAAATAAACAAGTAACACAAGTGTACATCATTTACAACTTGCTTCTCCCTTTTCGCGTCGCTAACCGAAGGTCAGAGGGTCAAAGGGTTAAAGTTCACCAAACGAACTCGGCATCGAGCAAAAACCGGCCGCTAGCGGAAGCAGATTCTTTCCCATTGCTGTGAGTAAACGAGTTGATCTGTTCACCTGGATGGTCGAAGTTGTACTGGCCTTTGAGAGCTTTTGCCTTCTGTTCTGGAGTGAGCACTCTGTAGAAACTGTCTTGGCTTACGATGGTCACTTTCCTCTGGTGATGGTCCACCTTGTTCTGGCCCAGCAACTCCATGATCTTAGCACACACTGTGGACTGGCAAAGAGAGAACGTTTTATTGACGAGTCATTCAAACTGCAAAAGATACCTTTTAGGGGTACGTTACATATACATAAGGATTGAAACATGACTGGTGTACTGTCACAGGAAAATAACCAACGATGTGGTAGGGTGACGCAACGAAAAATATATAACACTGTGTAACAATTTTTGTTCCCGAGTAGAGAGTTATTTTCTCATTTCTCATGACTCAAATGTATAGAAAATGGCTATTAATCCCCTCGGACTTTGCTTTTTTTAAATTTTTTTTATCAGGACATTGATATTGATCTCATTATATTGTCCTTGGTAGCAGCGTATATCCTGGTGAAAGGGCTCACCTTGCTCCTCCGAGTACGCTCCCATGTTCTCCTTGAATTTTTCCAAGATGAGCATCAAGGATATGGACTTTCAGAGACATCCTGCAGTCCATCATGCTGTAGTCCTTCACTAG
This sequence comes from Ictalurus punctatus, assembly GCF_001660625.3. Classification (NCBI taxonomy): domain Eukaryota; kingdom Metazoa; phylum Chordata; class Actinopteri; order Siluriformes; family Ictaluridae; genus Ictalurus; species Ictalurus punctatus. Next base: position 1,906,707 of record NC_030433.2, read on the forward strand.
CGTCTCAACCAGCTACTCGGAATTTTCGGCTTTATGATCGCCCAGGTAGCAATCATACCCGAACCGCTGCGACAAAGCTGTTCCAAGCTGCTTTCTCCTTCCTAGTGAGCTTCTGAGGAATTCCTTGCACTCCGGGATCTTCTTTATCTGTGGTCCGACGAGGACACCGGCTTTAAATTTTTGCCTCAGACAGTTTAGGAAAGGAGTCTTGAAGGCCGAGTAATCCTTATCTAGAGCTGTAGCAAATTGTTTATAAGGTGTATAACGTTCAGTGGTGGCATCAGCACCTTCCGGAGGTCTACCAGTGGCTCCCACTTGACGCTGTTCCTCCACACGGTGAACTCGGTCCGTCGTGGCCAGTCCCGCCTTTGGTAGTGCGCCTTGGCGTCCCTGTTGTCCCAAAGACAAAGATAGCAGGAAAACTTGGTAAGACCTCCTTGGAGACCCATCAGGAATGCCACCAATATTAAGTCTCTGAAGACCTCCCAGTTGTACTCATCATACTTCAAGGTGTCTAGCAATGTCTTGATGCTGTTGTAATCCTCTTTGAGGTCAGGAAAAAAAACAAAAAAAAACAAAAACCTACTTTAAAATTTACCCGTGTTTTTTTTTCTGACTTCATGTGAACGAAAAGACGCAAATCCGCCCGTTTTCTCAATGAACATAGGTACATTTCAAAATACCGATGTCCTGGTCACAGAAGCAAGGTATGAGGGGATTAACGGGCATGTTCTATACTCTTGCCGTGTAAGCAATTAGGAAATAACACTTACTACCCAGGAACAAAAATAAATAAATATAAATTCGATACATGGTGTAGTTGTTGACGTGGTGAAGTTTTTTGTTAGGAGACATTTATAGTAGGAGTCTCTACCATAACAGTGATGGTGGTTTGCAAAGTATTCCCAGAGAGAGAGAGGGAGGGAGGGAGAGAGGGAGGCTGGTGTGGCTTAGGCTATGTCCGTTCGCTTTAAAACTTTCTCCGTCTATACAAACGTTTTCCAAAAACTGATTTGGTCTGTGTCATTTCTGTCAATCTGGAGGCTTTGCAAAGTCTTGAACAAAGCTATCAAACTGGATCGCAGCCACAACAACTGCAGCACAACATCGTCCACCATCTTGTTCGTTTTGAGTTGAATGAGTCACATAACTAAAAAGTAGGGTTGGGTAGAAAATATCGATGCTCCGATTTTAATGCGCTTTACTTGAGAGGATGAGAACATTATCTGTAGTTCGCCTCATCTTTCATGCTTGGAGTTTTGAGAACGGTTTTATTTCTTAAACACGTTTCGAGTCGTTAATGAATTTCACTGTTTACAACCTTGTGTGCATTGATGCACATATTTATGATTTCTTCTTACAATGTTTGTTACTCAAAGTAAAAGTAAAAAGTAATTAAACATGACTGTTTGGGCCGTATCGTTAATGTAAAAGTGCGTTACAGTAATATACCCAAGTAGGAGGGTTTCATTTGCCAGCATTTATATTAAAACATGGATTCGATGTCTGCAAAACTAACATTTTAAATGAAATATAGATAACTAACCGATACTGAATCAAATCGAAACGAATCAAAACCTTATCAATAATAATCGAATCGCCAAATTGTTCGCAATACCCAGCCCTACTAAAAATACGTTGTCGTTGTCTCAGTCCACACTACAACGCGAAACCTGCGTTTTCAAATGTATCCACTTTGGGACAGCGTTTTTGAAAAGCTCCGTTTTCGATAGACACGAAAAACAAACAAACAAACCCCCCCCCCAGTCTCAGTGTGGACAGAAGGCCAAAACGTAGAGAAAAAGATGCGTTTTCAATTTTCTCGAGATTAAAGTGGACGTAGCCTATAGCGCTTTATTACGGCTCGGACTTCCACGACCTTAAATCGTACTATAAACCGTAAAAATGTGCGATGTGTTGTTCGTTAATAAATGACCTGTCGACAAATCGCTGCGGTATAAGCAGAATAACACTCCAAGTTATTCCTGACTTGTTTTCTATTCGGATAAAACTATACCATCATCATACTCTTCAGAAAATTCTTCCTTCTTCATGGAACAGGTTTTGATAAGCAAATGATTCACTCAATATGCAAATTAGGCCGTTGCGTCATTTGGCGGCTTTTTGAGCAAGCATTTGGAGATATTTTCCCCTGAACAGTTGCCAGCACTGACTGACTGACACTCACATACACACCCTATGACGTCATATTAAACCTAGCATGCCTTCTTAGCATTCTTTATCCTGACATGACATGATAGCTAGCATGAGATATTAGCATTCTTTATTATTTAGCATTCTAATTAAATGACACGCTAGCATTCACTCAACTGTATGCTAACAGGACTGTACAGTTGAGTGAACGCTAGCGTGTCATTTAATTAGAATGATAAATAATAACGTGCTAATGCGTCTCTGTCAGACTTTATACGATGTAACTCGTTATTCTAGATGTTGTTGACATGCTAGCCTGGTGACATCTCTCGCGGGAAAGTGGAGCGTGTCGCCTTAAACACGACACCGCGTCCTGTTCACGCGCACAACACGGAGCTCCGGTTAACGTGAGAAACGTACAGCTGTGAGGTAGTTAGTGAGCACGCGAGCTCGTTACCTTCCCGCTGGCGGTTCCTCCACTGACTCCGATGAGAAAAGGCCGATGTCGCGGCCGCTCTGCTTCAGTCAAAGACTCAGAGACATCCATGGCGCTGCAACGTCGCGTTCTTCTAAATAACTTTTACTTTTTAAAAAAAAAAAAAAAAACTGCTTTATTAACGCGCGTGAAACGTGTTACCGGTCTCAAAGAGAGCAGGGACTCGAGTTACCTCGTGCGCAGTAGGGCCTGTCTTTCGCAAACCGCGAGCACTGTGTGAACTGCGGCTCTGTCCAAAACCACACTCTAGTACACTTCGTAGGCGAGACGCCTGTGTTCTCGTAAATGATGTTCGTAGGTGACCTAAACAGTATGGGGAGTGTGATTGCGGACACGTCCGCAACACAAGGATAATTTTCTTTTTCTTTATTTTTGTTTTTAATGGCGGTTGGCAAACCACTAAAGGTGCATTACCGCCACCTACTGGACTGGAGTGTGGGCAGTAGAATACATGGATAAGGTGAGACAGCAGACTCAAATCGCGGCATCTGGGCACGCGACCGGAAGTGCTGCTGCAAACGTCACTGACTTTACGGCATGTGCCGCTGTTTATGAATGATGCCCAAGGGTGCAACCATGGTATGGACATCACACCCTACCCAAACATTCAAAGTTTGATACTGAAAATTCGCATATTTAGAACATAGTTTAAGGATTACGTTACCGTTTGAATTCACGTGATTTCTGAGTGATAGAAGCTCCCACAGCATGGGGAAACTGTAGGGTGCTGTGGACGTCCTTTATTATGTTAATGCCATCATGCTGTTTAGCTTGCTATGTAATGAGTGTACAATATATATATAGTGGTAACCTGAAACGTTAGCTATGTAAAAGGTCCTGGAGTTTTCTTTTCTTAATTCTAAAGACAAACTGCCATCACTAGTTCTGAATGGAGAACTACAATATGGCCACAACTCAAAGAGTTCCATATCTCTCGTTGCCAAGCTAGCACACCTCAGCATTATATCTGTAAAATCACCGAGTTGTCCTTAGCCTGGGTGTAGTGTAAAGGAACGAAATGCTGTGCAACTTTCCTCACTTTCACTCGCATTTATAACAGTCTGTCACAGCGAACTCGGCGGGAGGACGTGCACGTGAAGGTAACGTTAATGGTGGACCTGGCGTTAGCCTAGCCTACTTCCTGGGTGTGCGAATATCAACAGTTAATTGATGTACTTAAGAACAAACCAAGCCATGGTATGATGCCTTCTACACTAAGCTAAGGTTACCTACTATTTAGGTGTCTAGTTACTTACTGTCTGAAAAAAAGCTCGTATGTTCTGCTGCACTTTTCTACACTTGGACGCTGCCTCCATCTCTTACAGACTGAGCTGCTCAAATAGATCACCGAACTGCCTTCAGTATGGGCGCAACCAAGTGTACAATTGGGGGGGGGGGAGCACACACCGATTTTCCTTAACAAACGGAAATATATTAAAAAGGAATAGACATATAAATAGAATAGATGAAGAAAAGACAGATCCGTTGGCAGGGTTCATTAAATGGGGACATATAGAAAATATTTTGTGCTGTATATTGGGGGGGGCAGATTGGTATTTCCTCAACATTGGGGGGACAAGACCCCCCCCACACACACAAAAAAAGAATGCGTGGTTTCGCCCATGGCTTCAAGTGAATATCAAGTTCTGAATAAAGTTGGCTTGACGTTGGAGATTCGGTATTGGCAGATATGCTGGAATTAAGGGACCGTCTCTAAAGTTACATACGACACTGTTAAACACGTTTCTAACTTCAATAGCATTTGAAGGGAATGACTTACAGCCATATAACCAACTGCAAAGTGTTCATCTAGGTGTCAGGTATAACGCACACCTCTTAGATTTTTTGATATTTAATAAAATAAACTATTAAATCATATTTACAGTTGGCTTCATGACCGTACGTCACTCCTTTCAAATCCTATAGAGCTTTAAATCATGGTATATTTTGTGTATGGGCCCATTCTGTGGTGAAATACATGGTAATATTTACATATGATTTAATAGCTTATTTTGTTAAATATCAAAAATCTATAAGGTGTGCGTCATACCTGACATTTAGCTGAACACTGTACAGTTTGTTGTGTGACCGTACGTCATTCCCTTCAAATGCTATTGAGCTTTAAATGATGGTATATTTTGTGTATGAGCCCATGCAGTAATAAAATACATGGCAATTTTTATATATGATTTAATAGTTTATTTTATTAAATATCAAAAATCTAAGAGGTGTGCATTATAGCTGACACCTAGATGAATGCTTTACAGTTGGTTATATGAATGTCAGTCATTCAGTTCAAATGCTATTGAAACGTGTTAAACAATGCCGTATGTAACTTTAGAGACGGTCCCTTAATTTCCGCATATCTGCGAATATCCAACGTCCAACATCAAGCCAGCTTTATTCCAGTGTCTGTGTTATGCTACTAGTGTCATGTGTTGGCTGTGTCCTCAGTTTTTTCCAGGAGTTGTACATTTCTTATTTGAGCACGCTATTTAGGTAACATCGAGATTTGGGACGCGATCTGTGTTTTGGTTGTTGTATTGTACAGCATCATGAATTAATATCTAGCTTAAGGTTACTGTGCAAACTGGGTCAGATATCTGGAATTAAATAAAAGTGTGTCAGGGTATTCTTTTGAATTTATATTTATAGATTAAAGGTCATTGAGGTATGTTTCTATGAAATGTTAATCAGTCCTGCAACACAAAATGACTGATGTAACTCACTCATGTCCACTAGATAGAGCCAACATGTCACCAGGCCTTGCAGTGATACTGGATTAGACACTTTTGCTAGCTACCATACGTCAACACCTCCGCCATATCGGAAAGGTCGAGATACTATCGGAAGTCAAAAGAATGTAAAAACAAATTCTGACTAGAAAAAAGGTTCAGTAATGTGAAATTCTTTTCTTTGTATATTCTAACAAGCTGGGGTCAAAGCTCAGGGTTTTATCGGTTACAGCCAAATTTCTGTGTTAATAAACAAACAAGTTTTAATTGACTGTTCCAAACAAAGCCATTCTTAGCCTGTACATACTGTATACTTATATAATGACATACTACTAAAGTTCCCATGAAATCAAAATGAAAGTTTTGTGGCTTTTGGTATGAATATCTTAGCCTTCGAGTAATCTATAAGTTAGTGTCCTCCAAAACAATGACAAAAATTGCATTTAGAAGATATCATGTCCACAAAACAAGTCAGCTCCAGTTATCACTTATGTTCTAGCAGCTATAAACATTCACACACACACACACACACACACACCCCCCACCGATTGAAGTGAATGAGACAAAAAAAAAAAAATTCTCGTCACGTTATGAAGAAACTGGAAAGTCCTCCATCCTCAACACTTTTATATACAACAGCAGATTTACACACTTTCTACATGGTATCCACAGTCAAATTAATACCGTCCATGACTGCAGCAGAGATTTGTCAGAAGAGTCACGATTTATCCACGTCGTCCGCGGGAGCTTTCTGCTCGTCTTTGCTCCTCTGCATCGCTTCTTTAATCGTCTCCTCGGCAACGATCTCTATGGCAGCGTCGTCCGCGATTCGCCTCACCGTCTCCCCTTTGGCTGCAAGAATCTCCTCAATGTTTCTACAACCGCAAGACCAGCCAGAAAAACAGAACGGTTATCAAAAGGTCCTGATTTATCAAACGCATCATAGAAAAATACACTCTGAGCCTCTTTTATCATTATTTATTACGCTCCATGTGTATTATGGTTATACTTTATATTTAACTACTTGTAACACAGCGCGTCAACCACAGTCCAGTGCCCATGCTAACAGACGGTTTTAATGTTATGGCTGATCGGTGTATGCTCCTTTATCACATCACAGAAGGAGCACAGCTATGGTCTAACGTTTCCTACCTCGGACAGATCTGAAGGCAAAAACAAATCTTCCTGAAAGTGAAAATTTCCTCACATGGACCTTTTAAGATGGTGATTAAATATTGATGAATGAATAATACACAGATGACCAACGACCAGAATCTCTCAATATACAGGATAAATCCCTCTCTGTCACATACACACACCTCTTTCCTTCCAGATCAGAAAACCATCCAAGGTTATCGGCAATGATGTGATGGTTCTGGCAGCCTGCACATGTTACTATAACAACGCCGTTGTGATACGCCATCTTGGAGATCTTCTTCATTGAACGTGTCGAACAGACCTACAGTCACAACCAGAATCAATTTATAATAGTACCTTACATGTGTGATAGATTTATGTAATCTACGCAGGAGAACACAGGAAAAGTACGAACGATAAAGTAAATTCAATTGAAGGAAACATGTTTTAATAAAAAAATAATAATAATAAAGGACTACTTTGATGCCACAATAAAAAGATGGTCTTTTTTAATATGCATTATCGATAATATACACAGAATACGTTGGAAAATTCTAGCATCAAAACACAGCAACAACCAATAATATTTCTATTTAAATCATATGTGTCAGAGTTTTCCTTTAAGTCTTTTACACACCGACATAACTGATTTGTGTGTTTCACAGGCATTTGTACGCGTACGCGAGGAACAGCGTACAGTACGCGTGACGCAAATTTCGTCATCAGCAAAGTACGCGCGTACAGTACGCGCAGGCCGCACATGCGCATTTAATTCTTTTTTTAATTATTCTTTTGCACTATTTAGTTGTTCCACAAGGTGGCAGCAGTGACCCGGGGCCGTTCATTGTCATGGTAGTCAAAAGAAAAAAAAAACGGAAGAGACGGAAACGAGTGCAGGTTAGAAAGTATCCGCATTTGTATAATTCTAGCTTTAAAGAGCATAAGAATTTGTATAGGGGTGCTAATCGTGCGAGAGATTGCCCAAGCATTGTTATTCGTGTTGTTGTGATTCTTCTTCGTTGTCGCCTTTCACAATAGAAGACCTGCTTTACTGCTCTGTACTGACTCTTGAAGGTTAGGAGGGGTAGTGCAAGTTGTCGTAATGCGCATGCGCCGACTGGCTGCGTACGCGTATACGTTAAATAGAGTAAATTTGAAAGGCTATGCGTACGACTGTACGCACACGTTAGCGTACGCGTAAAAAAAAAAAACGGAGTATATTAGAGGCTTTACATTACAAAAACAAAACACTCTCACCTTGCATGTATAAACCAAATGATAATGACCTGACTGAATTTGGCCAACTTCGTCGCTCCATGACGCTACAGCCGTTTTAAATGTCCGCCGAAAACCCAAACTGTCTGGATAAAAGCTATTCTGTAGAACCAGCGGTGTGTGTGAAGGAGAAAATGTCCATCTTCGGCATCCTCCGTGTATCAATCTCACTGGAGACCCTAAATATCCAAACACATGGGGATTCCTTTGTTTGGGAAACAACCCCAAACAAAAACGACAACTCTTCGTCAACGACATGGCAGATTATTCTACAGCTGCTTATGTATAAAAAAAATTTAAAAGTAAAACAAAACGCAATATCTGAAAATAAACCCTTTGACAGAGTTCACATGGAGATTGTAGTTTATTAGTCGCATATTAATGACGTCAACGCAGCGCTCACGTTACTGAAATGGGTTCGCCTCAAACGACCTTCAAAACAAAGGGCTCTGAATTTAACGTCTTAACACCTTCTTAGATAGCATATTATTCATTTTATCACGCGTTTTATATTAAGAAGCATATATAATAATTATAATATAATCATAAATAACTATTTTTGTTGTGAATGCGTCAGAAAGCAGAAAGGCAAAATTAAAGTGCTTCACAATGATTACGTCATCATTGCTGGACTAGACTAGCTCTAAATCTGAATCCGTTCCTTGAACAGGAAAGCATGGTTGGAAATGTGGTATACAGTATATTTTTATTTTTTTTATTTCTTATAAAATGTTGCAATCTATTTATTTCTATTAAATTTCTTTACTTTTTCATATGTATAAGTTTGTTATACCATTTGTTACTATTACATCTTGTTAAGACATCAAAAGATTCCTTCCTTACTTGTCATACATTTGAAATCACTGAGGACATAATTATTTAAAATGAGAAAACCTTAGTAATCTCACAACTTCTGGTCAAATTGAAATTTTTCCAAATGTCAAAATGAAACAAACGTGTCCTCCTGGGAATTTAACATCAGGTATGTATTAAAGCACATTACAAGGATCCAAAACAACATTTCTTTTAAGCCTCTCGTTATGGACTGCACTAGTTATTTTCAGAAATCAAAATCTATAAGAACAGATACTGAATAAATGTTCTATAGCCCCCTGAGTCTCATTAGGAAATGAACAACTGTAGTTGATATCTAATTTCAAGTTCCTTCACTGGATAAACTTTGTTGCTCCACTACTATGACTTTCACTACAAAACCCTGAATAAGAATATTTGTTGACTTAAAGTTTTCCCCCCATCTTTATCTTATTTCTTTTAATTTTACAGCAAGATTTTGCTGATTTTTTTTTTTAGTGCAAATGATAACTGAATTTATCCTAAAGTAATAATTTAATCTAAACAATGAAATATAATAGCACACTTTTGTTCAATATGGTGGCAATACATGGAAAAAACCAAATATCCATAATGGGGAGAATACACTGTATTATGGATCTTTTATTAAATGATATCCGGTCACTATAAAGGGTATTTAACAGTTACTAAACACTTGTAGTATGAAACAATAATAACAAAATTGACTGAAGGCCATATACATCATTTCCAGGGATGTTTTTGTTTGTTTGTTTGTTTTTTTTACAATTAATTACACACATTCCTCAATACTATAAACTTTTTCATGTTAAAAGCAATAACAAACATTCTATTACCATAAAAAAAGAACATAGTACCTCTTTATTATACAGAATGTACTACAGCATACTTGAATGAATCAAAAAACATTTTTTCCTGCAATATACTTCAGTGGGCTTTGTGTCATTTTTGCAGGGAGTAAATCCAAATTACAAAAAAAATAAACCAGAAATTTTTTTTTTATCTCTCTCTAATTATATATATATATATACACACACAAAAAAAAACAAATGGAGGCCAGAATAATCAAAACACTAACATATAGCACATAACAGTGATGTAATCCATCTTAGTTAAGCAAAAACAATATTAAACACTGTGAGAATCCAATACACACACACACACATATATATATATATATATATATATATAGATAGATAGATAGATAGAGAGAGAGAGAGAGAGAGAGAGAGAGAGAGAGAGAGAGAGAGAATTTTTATTATATATCTCCTGTTCATGGTTCATGTACAGCACAATAAAAGTGTTATGCAAGTGGATGTGATAGTTTAGTGGTTAAGGCATTGGGATGTACAGTTCAGTATCGATAACTGCATGTTAACTAACTGTAAAAAAACAACAACAAAAGCATGGCAACAAACAAGGTTTTGTTCGTCTAGTAAAATTATGGTTTCTTTCAAAATTTGCCCTTCTTCTTGGTATTTTTCTTCATCTTCTTGCCTTGAAACTCTTTCTTGTTTTCCCCTTCCAGTTTGCGTTTCTTATCACTCTTGATGCTCACTATTGCTGTCTGGCCAGCTTTCTTCAGAACTTCAGTCCATTCTTCATCTTCGCCTCGAATCATGTACTGGGAAAGATCCATATCCTTAATCTTCATCATGTCTTCCTTGTGTTTCTCTTCGAACACTTTGGCAGCCTCGTCCAATTCTTGGTGCAACGCCTGGGCAGTCGGTTCCATTTCAACCTCTTTGACGGGAACCATATCCGCCTCGATTGCCTTCTCCTGGGTTGCGTTGAACAAGTGGACTACTTTACGCATGAGACGGTTGAACAGCCCCATGAGTTGAGAGCTGGGCAGCTTAATCTCTTTCTCTAGATTATCTATCGATTTGTGCTGTAAACCGAGTCCCAAGAGCAGAGCGGACTGTGCGGCCGATAGCGAGGTATCGCCGAGTCGTTTGAGGAAGAACAGCCGTGCTATGGCAGGCACCATGTCCATAATCAGGTGGTAGTCAACCATGTTTCGGGAGTACATTTCCAAACGAGTCAGATCGTACGGGGTGAACTGGGCTGTTAATTCCGCGACCGTTAGCGTTGTCGGGCTGTCGTCTTTGATGTTCTTGTTCTGCAGTACGTTTAAGGCTAACGTGGGGCTGAAGCTGCTAAACTGGTAGGAGAGCAGAGAGAGGAATCTCCGTCGGAAATCCTTCCAGAAAGCTGGCAGCCAGTGACTCGGTTCTGCTGAATCCTCCGTGTTCAGTTCCTTCAGCATTACACACGAGTGCTCCCCTGTCAGGTCATTTGGAGTTTGTCTTAAATACACTGGAACAAACCCAGCCCTTTTCCAGAATTTGAGCAGCTGGGCCGTGAGGCCATACGAGACACCCAAGTAGTCCAGTCTTTCCGCGGTCCTCTCATTCAGCTTCAACAAGAGGGGTGGTAGATCCACTCGAGGAGACACAACCTCTTCTAAAAGGCTCATGGCCTCACTGCTGACAGAGTTGAATGCAACCGGGGTCGGCTGATTGTCATCCAAGAGAGGAAACTCGCCCTGATAGTACTGCTGAAGGAGCTGCAGAGCACGGGTCCCATAACCCATCCCCTGGTAGTCAGGGTTCACCGCAATTCGCACCACCCTTGCACCCGAGAGGCTCCCGAACTTAGAATCTTGAAATTGCTCTGACACGGTCCAAGGGATGAGGTCTCCGGAAGCCTTCTTCCCTCTGGACAAACTGTGGAGGATGGATTTTTGGGAAATCTCCCCCTCCAAACACACCTGCACAACTGCTAGGACCTCTGGCAGAGAGTTGTGTGTGTGTGGAACAGGAGGCAGCAAGCAGAAAAGATGGTGAGCTGGAGCATCCGAGAGCATCTGTAGGTCATTGGGGGAGTTTTTATAGTGAGACGATACGTAGAGTGCCATAAGACGCTGGAGGAAGGTTTCGGATGCTTTGTGGTAACAGAAAAGAGTGTCACGGTTCACGTAATACAGATTGCAGGTTTCGGGCAACGGACAGCCTGAAATGATGCGCGGCACGCTCAAGCAGTCCAGACACAGGAGTTCGTTCAACCATTTCTCCACAGGATCTCCCTGAGCGTACCGAATAGACTCTTGGAGAGAAACTTCATGGAGCGAGCGCGCCGCAGCCAATCTGGCTGTGCTCGTGGCGCTGTTTTCAGCCGAGAGGCTCTGCTGGCTGTCTGCGCTTTGCTGGCGCAGCTGCTGAATCAGTTTGAGAGAAAGAGAGCGCCCGGTGCCTTCATACCCATTTATCGTAGAAGCCATGAACACAAGATAAGGCCCAAGCAGATTTTTCACCAGTGGCAACGGGATAGCAGCAGCCTCATCAATGACCACCAACTCGGCCTGGCCCAACTTGACCGCATCGGCAGGGTGGATGTACTGAATGGTCTGGCGATGCTCCTTGAAGATGTTCACTCTGACCACAGCTTTATTAAACTCGGGGTTCAAAGATTGGACTATTTCATAATCCATATGTTCCTGGTAGAGAAGCAAATCCAAGCCTTTGAATATGAACTCAAATAACGTGTGCAAATTGTCCGGGCTGGGCGAGGTGACGAATATGTTGGAATAGCCAAACGAAACAGCCCCAGCGATAGCTAATCCAAGTGCCGCAGACTTTCCCCGTCCTCTAGCGGCGGTGAGCGCTACCGTGCTCCGTAGGGTCTTTTCTGAAATCGCCTCGATGAACTTCAACACAGCTTTGGCCTGGTCCATTGTTTTACAGCAGTCTACTAAAGTACCCACTGACTGCGTGTCTTGCAGCGATTCTTTCAGGTCCTTTAGTTCCTGCTCTTGTGGCAGCAGAGCGTCGTCCTGTGTTTTAGGTGGCACGGGTTTGATGTTTGCGTTGTGTTTGGAGATCGGCAGAACATTGAGTTGATCATCGGTTACTATACAGGTCTTGCAGGAAGAAAGAGACAGTAGGAATCTTTCGTTGAATCTTCCCACAACATCCTGATGTGCCTCGGTCCGGTAGCGAGAATGGACATCCATTGTCATTGTGTACAGCTGCTTCAGTGAGTTCATGGTCCTCAGCAAGATGACCACGATACCACCACCTTCTACTGTTTCAATGGTTCGAGCCAGCAGGTTGGGAGTTAACGCCTCAAAATCCTGTAGAACACACATGCCATAGGTGTTGCCCAGAATCTTGTGAGTTTCATTGTAGTAACAATAACGGATATTGGTGGCAGCGATGAAGAGCTCAAAGGGATCATCCTGTTTGAGGTTCAGAGTACCAGTTTTGATCTTTTTCTGTAACTGCCGCATGCGTTTCTTCCGGTTACTGCTGAAGCCAAGCTCGTGCTTGTAACACCACAGGACCGAGGGTCGTGCTCGCACTGCGGCCTTGGAGAGCATGTGGTGCAGAATAACTACCTGGTCTCTGCCGTGATCACCTACTATCACAAACATTGTGCGATACCGCTGTGCGACTCCATTCTCAATCTGGACACGAATCCGATTATCAACCTTCTTCCGGTATGTCGCCATGCTTAAAAGTTTCTCTAGAAATGCTAAAAGCAACAACAACAAAAAAAAACTCTACAAAACTCTCCGAGCTAACTCGCACGCCGACCAGCACGGCACGTTCACATGGACCAAAGTACTTCCGGGTACGTCTTCTCGCGATTGCGTCAACGAGATTTGACATTGCGCCCGATACTGCGCACGCGCGTTTAGGCTTCTATCGCAGGAACGCCCTGCACTGCCTTAACCAAGCTCCCCTTGTTTTCTTAAGCGTTAACGCACGCCCGGTTTCGCACATGACGTAATTTCCTGGGCGTGGCTTATCCTGCGTGCCTCAGGACTCCTTTTTTCGGGTTGCCGGAGCAGAGTACTCGCTGCTCTCCATGCTGCGGCTCAGCGGGAAATGTATCGGTTACAGAAACAAGACAGAAGCAAAACTGGTGAGTCTTAAAAAGAACTACAATTATTTTGTTGTTATTATTTTAATTTAAACACGGTTTCAATGCTTTTGTTGCTTGAGGAAAGCAAAAAAAAAAAGTGTAAATAACAAGAGCCAACGGCCGAATCCTAAACAACAACTGCCGCCTAAACATGTAGGTGAATGAGGGTATGAGATAATATCTTATATATATTCATTCTCTAAATGATGGGAAACTTTGAAAACGTGTCTCCTACGTCATGTGGAGTAATTTGGGATTCAGATGACTGCGCTTACTGTAAGCATCATACGTAGTGGGCTTCTGTATGCTTTGTAGTAAACGGTATGTCCTGTAGGAAGCCGTTTGGGATTCAGCCTCCTAATCAGTACTGTAGGATGTGAAATAGTGTCTCCTGCACCTTACATAATGCACTATACCTCCAACAGGGAGCTATCGGACTGGCATAAAGTTGGCTTGATGTTGGACGTTCGATATTCGCTGATATGCGGAAATTAAGGGACCGTCTCTAAAGTGACATACGACATTGTTAAACACGTTTCTAACTTCAATAGCATTTGAACGGAATGACTTGCAGCCATATAACCAACTGGAAAGCGTTCGACTAGGTGTCGGGTATGACGCCTTTTAATAAACATCAAAAATCTAAAACGCGTGCGTTATAGCCGACACCTAGATGAAAACTTTACAGTTGGTTATATGACTGTAAGTCATTCCCTTCAAATGCGATTGAAGTTAGAAACGTGTCTAACAGTGTAGTATGTAACTTTAGAGACGGTCCCTTAATGACCAACGTCAAACCAACTTTATGCCAGTAGCTATTGGGTGTTTATCCCCTTACTCAATACATAATTGTGCTATATGGTGTGACTTAGTGTCTTCTGCACCCTACATAGTGCACTGTACCTCCAACAGTGAGCTATTGGGCGTTTATCCCCTTACTCAATACATAATTGTGCTATATGGTGTGACTTATTGTCTTCTGCACCCTACCTCCATCAGGAAGCACACTGGGATTCAGCTTACTATGTCTTATGTAAATACCCTATGTAGTGGGCTTCTGTATGCTTTGTAGTAAACTGTATATCCTGTGTGAGGCCGTTTGGGATTTCGTCCACTTGATTACTACAGAATTGTGCTCCGGTGTATGAAAAAGTGCCTTCCGAATCCTACGTAGTGCACTCTATGTTCAGTAAGGAATCATTTCATATTACTGATTCATCCAGTTCTCTAAGTGCACCATGCAGGATAGTGGCTTCTGTTGTTTATGTAATGCTCTATCAGTTCAGCTGGGAGCCATTTTGAGATCGATTCATTCAGGATTGATTCAAGGTTCTGATACACTCCGGGTTTTAGTGAGCGAACAGAGAAGTGTGAAGTTTTTTTTTTTTTTGCTTATACTTCTCGTCCTGAGTGTAGGTAAACGTTTGCAAATTGTATTGTGCTTATGGACGTATTCTCATTTGGTAATCACGATATAAACATTCCTCTATGCGTTCATTCCATTCACTGAATTACCGATTCACCACTGAACACTTTGGCTCTTGTTTAGTGCTGATCGTGATTACACCCTCGTTGACACTCACGGCATGAGTCGGGTACATCGGCGCAGGAAGGACCAATTCCCTGTGGGTTTTCATCAGACCAGACCACCTTCGTCCATTACTCTATGGTCCAGTTCTGATGCTCATGTTCCCATATTGTAGGCGCTTTCGGCGGTGGACAGGGGTCAACTTGGGCATTCTGACCGGTCTGCGGATACGCAGCAAACCGTGATGCTGAACAATTTCAGCAATTTGTACTACAGTAGCTCTTCTGTGGGATCGGGTCAGTCGGACTAGTCTTCTCTCCCCACGTGCATCGATGAGCCTTGGGCACCCATAACCGTGTCGCTGGTTCACCGGTTGTCCTTCATTGGACCACTTTTAGGAGGTACTAATCCCTGCATAATGGGAACACCCCACAAGACCTGCTGTTTTGGAGACGCTCTGACCCAGTCGTCTAGCCATCAAAATGTGTATTTTGTTAAAGTCACTCGGATCCTTACGCTTACCCATTTTTCCTGCTTCCAACACATCGACTTTGAGAACTGGCTGTTCACTTGCTGCCTAATATATCCCACCCCTTGACAGGTGCCACTGTAACGATAATCAGTGTTATTGGCTGATCAGTGTGTGTGTATATATACATTGAGTCTCTAGAGTTTACACAGAGTGGTGCGAAGACCAAAAAACACCTGTTCAGAGGAGAATGGCCAGACCGGTTCGAGCTCACAGGAAGGCTGCGGTAACTCAATGAACCCCCCTTTACAACCGTGGTGAGCGGAAAAGCATCTCCGAACGCACGGTATGCTGAAGCTTGACATGATTGGCTGCATCGGAGGTTGAAGTAGTTGCTGCCTGAAAAGGACAGGAAATGGAAAACACAATATTTTACGTATTAGTGATGCACGCTATGTGTCACAACGTGTATGTTTGCTGTGGTTTGACTAGCAACAAGGCACCGAGTGCTGCTTTGGTTTTAAATATTTTAGTTTAACGTTTGTACGAGTTATAAATAGTGAAATAGTTGTTTCATCGAGTAACAGACCTGTTAAAAGCTCGGACAGCTAACGCTAATGAACATATTTAGAAAAGGTGCATCGGGATGTTGTTCTAGCACAATATCAACACCGTATCATCATTTCGCCAAGCCCCGAGCCGAGTTTCCCAAAACAATCACGGCGTAAAGGACGTCGAGCGTCACGTCGAACAATCTACCAGTTAAGGTGGAAGTGTGTAATGCTTTCGGAAAACCGCGCCCTGATTGTGTTGCTGTGATTTTTATCTCCTGGTAAATACGTAGGAGCGGCGTGGAAGTCTGCAGCTTTTCTTAGCGTTCTGCCCACCCTACATGCTAATAACAGCGTGTTTAAAGTGTTCATTAAGGCTTTTAAGGACAGGGTTACACAAAGGTTAGTGACACTTCAACCGACCTAAATTCTTTACAGTAATCAGTAAAGATCTCCTGTTTTGCTACCAAGCGAGCTGACGCTAACGTGACGCTAACCGCTGTGTGTTAATACTAAAATCAGGGTTCGTACCAAGTGCTCCAAGCGCACGAGTTTGGCTTTTTAGAAAGGTAAGTACTGGAAAACCTTGAAAATTGCCATTTTCTATCTAGTGGTGCTTAAAAAGGGTTCGAATCATACAAAGTCAATAAATACGAAATCGCTAAGTAGCTTTAAAGTGTTCATTTTCGGTCGAGCACGAATACAATCCTTTCACTCAGAAATGTAAAGCAGGAAGTATGCTTCACTTTTGACGCGTAGCATAGGAACAGCGTACGGTACGCGCGACACAAAGCAGAGCGCGTGCGTGCCTACTTTTTACTCCAGAGTTTATTTATTTTTAATTTTTTGGATTAAAAAAAAAAAAAGACTTAATGTTTGAATGACATCTCTTGTGCAGGCCCCGGAAAACAAACGAAAACTAGTGCTTGAAAAGTCCTGTTGGTTTGTGCTTGGTGCTTGATGGTAAGCGAGTTCATTTCCAAATTCAGTCATTTATTCCTAATGATGTGTTCATCCTGCGTACTCTTGGGACAATTTCCATTCGCATGATTTCACTGCTCGAGGGAACAGTAGATGAAATATGTGGCACAGGGAATTAGTTGCCTGCCAACCGTATGATCGTTCATGAGTTTTTCCCCAATAGCCAGGTTCGTGTGTTTTCACTGATGTCTATATTTCTGTCAATTTGGTTCATTTCTGTAGAGTTGAATGATGAATCGGCGTCGTGATACTACTTAGTATCGAGATACTTCAGCCGGTATTGTATCGTGAGATGTCTACGGTATCGTGACAACCCTGGCTAGTTGTAACGTGGTATCGTTTCTACAGTAACCTGATCTACATAACCACGAGTCAAACGTGCGGTGTACTTCAACAAAGAAAACCCATGTAAATCGTTGCTATGGTGATGTTTGTTTAACGCTTATGGAAGGAGTCTCCAGTGTCGGTGCTTTTGTTCATTCCCTGCTGGATTTCACGATCCAAGCAAAACCAAGCAAGCGCCGCAATATTTGGAGGAGCTTGGAATTCTTCAAACTTACTTACGGCTTTTTCCGTAGATTTGGGGCAAGAAACGGTCGCCATCATTTACCGACAAACCGTGCACAACAATTTCGCCAATCCGGGTAGTTTTCCGCATGAGCGTGTTCGGGACAGAGGACTCTGCGCTTTCTGGTTTCTCAGTAACAAGACAAGCTGCATGGTTTCGTCTCATTCGTTTCAAGGAGAGACAAAAAGAATCTCTCTCTAATCACTCGATTAGAGGAACTCGTCTCGTGGATGTTTCACAACACTAAATGTGGTTTAAAAAGCATGACACGTTTTATTAATAAATTAAACATAGTAACATTTGGGGAAACTTCTGTAGAAGAGGAATTAAAATAAATAAATAAATAAAACACTTCAGGACATGCTTTGTGTTCGGCCGTATCACACCAAACTGTACTGGATTATCTTCCCGTATCGAGCACGCCGTGTCATGTGGTCTGTCGTCCTCGCGTCTGTTATCGTGATATCGTTACTTGTTCTTATAGACTAGGCGAGAACTGTATTATGTGCACACGTCTGCTGTAGATCTGGTCACGTTCTTACTCGGGTTTTCCAGACGCCGAGGCCAAATGACAAAACCGCAAGCAAGCCAAACAGGAAAAGAGGGATCGAGCGGAGTCGCTCGTAACATCAACACAAACGCAAGCCTCGTGATGTGTTCGTTATTATTATTTATTTAACAAAAAAAAATTTTGCATCGCGTCTCTCGGGCATGCTGGAGCAGGTGTGTGTGTGTGTGTGTGTGTGTGTGCTCATGATATTAGTGGAATGCATGAATCATTAATCAAACTGCACAGGAATAGTAGATTTTACCTCCGGCCACAAAATCCTTACTTGACCTATACACACACACACACACACACACACAAACATGACACAATGGTACGCTTCCTTGTGCCTTTTAAACAGTGAGATCACTCTCATGTTGATTTTGTGTTAACACAGTCCTACGTGTGCACACGGGTTTAGAATAACATCTCCCTGAAGAATAATGCCATAAGGTTATTGACCTCTGATTGTACACACACACACACACACACACACACACACACACACACGTAAATCCCCGCAGGGATGTGAAACTTCACTTAGGACATGATGATTCAGCTGCTTGTGCTTTTTACATGCAATAGATCAGACCTAATGTCCACCAGTCACATGAATTTCAGGAAATGATTTCGAATGAAGCCATAAATAAGACCTGGACCAATCAGAATCCAGTAGAACTTGGCGTCCTGGTTCATTTTCTGCTGGTCTCGGCTTCAGATACTCCACCCACAGCCCACAAATCATCTGATACTCGGGGCCTGTTTACACCGGGTCGTTTAGCTAAACGGATACGAATCCGATCTCCGCGAGACGCGAACGCGGATCTCTGCCGAGCTGAAATGGCCGCCGTCGTCGTTTTCCGCTCCGTTCGGGTTTACGAATGCAGTCGAAAAGAAGGCGAAAATGCTTGCTACGAGGCTTCCGCAACGAAACGAAGCACTTATTACGTGCAGCATTTTCGCTGTCGGAAAGTACTAAACTTTAAAACCCAGCGAGATACCCGGATGAAAGCTCCGGATCGACACTAGTGGGGAAATATAGCGCCGGCTTCTTTTTTCAGGACAGGACCGGGCTATCCGGTTTCGGATGGGGCGCCGGACCTTCGATCATCTTTGTGTCAGCCTGCAAAGCGATTTAATGAGGAGGCACACTCCTCTCCCTCAGGTTATAACGGTCGATAAGTTGTTTTCGCTTCTGGCGCGGATAAAGCGCGTGACGGACTTCCGTTTGGGAGGAGAAAAGCGCTGACGATCGCATTCAGACCTGCATGTTTTTCACACGGCTGTGGTCGGTTGTTTGCGATGTCACTCAAACGGCCTCTTCTTCCAAGTAGTTAATACCCATCAAAGCGGGTAGGGTTTTAAACCTCGTCTAAAAACGGTCAAAACCTTGTGACCTACCGAGTCGCAACTATTTTTCGGCAAGGGTATCTGTAGCGTAGTGGTCAACACGCTCACCTCACCCGCGAGAGGTCCCCGAAACCAGCCGCAAACGTGTGGTTACTTGTAGAGAAGTAGTGGCTCAGTGGTTTCCGATCAGAAAGTTGGGATTCAAGCCTCACTGTTGCCAAACTTTCACCGTTGGGCACTCGAGCAAGGCCCTTGACCCTTTCTGCTCCCGGGGCACCATATCACGGCTGGCTCAGTGGATAAAAACATCGGACTACCAATCAGAAGGTTGTGATCCTACAAATTCGTCTAGTTTAAAAAAAAAAAAAAAATGTTGAAAAAAGAAAAACGCGGCAAAATCGAAACATTTCGACCGGAACAATCGCAAAAATAAAAGCTCCTGTGAAATTCTGTACGGCCTGATGATACTACTGGACCTTCACAATCCTTCATTTATCAGCACTGGGGGAACGGCTGTGAATGGACTTTACGCTGACGCACACACAGGTAGGTTTGATTTACAGGCCACCGTTCTGTTTAGTTTCCCAGTGTATGTGTAACGTGTGTGTGTGTGTGTGTGTGTGTCGTTGCATCATTCTATCTGAAGATGAGTGACAGAATGACGAGTGGAAGAACATGGGAAGCAGAATGAGTCTGTAGGATGTTACCTGTATGTTTAACATTTAAGGTTTGTTCAACTTGTGGGTTAAGGAAGCAGCAGGTAGGGACATGGTGTCCTTGGAGAATCGTAGTCCAAAAACAGATCAGACAACAGGCCCTTTGTTTGTGTGGGAAATAGTGTGTGAAGGAGGTGAAGAAGTGTGTGTCTGTTGTGTGTTCCTTGGACCTAAAGTACAGAAACGAGAGAATAATAAGCATCAGTGTTAATATTTAATGATATTCAAGAGAATTCATTGATGATTATCTTGAATGAGTTGAGCCACACACACACACACACACACACACACACACACACACACACACGCTGTATTGGGTCCATTGTAAACATGTTGCTCGCCAGAAGGTCCAGTAGTTTGTGTGACGGAAAAAGACCCAGTGTTTACAGCGTTCATCAGACTGTCTGTGGGCGGAGTGTCTGACGCTGACATGAAGAAGACAGATGGACAGGAATGTCCTCAAACACAGCGGCTCCTTTCACTGTAGTGTGAAGACTTCTGTTCTGGGTGGCTCTTTACTTGACTTCAGGTGCACAAAAAGAGGTCCTTTGGTTGTAAAGAATAATTGGAAGATGGTGTGTGTGTGTGAGAGAGAGACAGACGGACGGACGGATAAGGAAAGTCTTAAGTACTCTGAATGTGTGTGTCCATGAGGTGGGCTGCGCTAGCCTGGTGTTACCGCATGACTCAGGAAGCCGCTTCACAGTGGATAAGTGGTCGAACGAGGCGGACAGGCGGAGAGGGAGAGACCGAGGTAGGCTGAGGCAGAGAGGGTGTGAGAGAGGCAGAAATGGAGAGACGGAAAGATAGACAGACAGACAGATGGAGCTGGGCAGAAAATGATGGAAAATGGAGAGAAAGAGATGGACAAAGAAAGATAGAGAGGCACACAGATGGACAAGAGAAGAGACGAACACACACACTCTTGTTATTCCTTACACACACTGAAAGCTGAGCTTTATCAACACACACACACACACACACACACACACACACACACACACACACACACATGTATACTGTTACCAGTAAAACACACTGAACTGTGTGGAATTGAATTGAACGAAGAAGCATAGTGAGGTGGAACATGGGAACATTTGTAGGGCTTAGAGCGAGAGAGAGAGCGAGAGAGAGCGTGTGTGTGTGTGTGTGCGCGCCTGTTTACTAGATACCCACCCCAAATAGTGTGATTAGCCTGCAGTTGTGCTGGGAAAGGAGCCGCCCAAAGACCGATTACACACACACACACACACACACACACACACACACACACACACAGATGGATACAGAAGAGCACGTGAATGAAAGAGAGAGAAGAGACTTTGTGAAGATCATATCTTTCTCACGCTCTCTCTCTCTCTCTCACACACACACACACACACACACACACACACACACACACGCACAATGTCCCATTTATTTGATGGGATTTGAAAAGAAATGCTCGAGAAATAGGTGTTTATTTTGTGCAAATAAAATGTAACAGCACACAGTTCCTCCACTGGTCCCTCCATGTTAGCAGCATTAGCATTGTGAGGTAAAACATGCCTATAATTCCAGTCAGAATGACTGTGTGTGTGTGTGTGTGTGTGTGTGTGTGTGTGTGTATAATGATTGTACAGGAGTTGGCGTAGAGACGTCATTCTGTCTGCGCTGAGTCACTTTTCCTGACCCCCATGATCTCACACACTCCCACACACATACAGTGAAAGAGATTTCACTCCGTCTGTGAAATCTCACTTCCTCTCTCGCCCCCCCCCCCCCCAACATCGCTCATTTTTTCTTCCTAACTCCATCCTCCGCACTATTCTTTTTCTCCCTTCACTTTAGTTTCTTCTTCTTTTCCCGCCTGACTTCAACCGTAACGTGGAAAAGCATTTATTCGAATGAAATCTCAAACGTGTTATTTGGTGAAATGAACTGACTTTTGTAGGTGTTTCCAGCGTTCTTTCACACACACACACACACACACACAAAAAATGGTAAGAATAATGGTGAAAAACAGCATGGAAAAACGCAAGAGGGTAAAATTGGGTGGGAGGGACGGGTTCAATCACAGAGACGCTAGGCAATCGGGGACGTGGTAGCTCGCTGGTTAAGAGGTTGGACTACTGTTCAGAAAGTCGAGCGTTCAATCCCGGCACCACCGAGCTGCCACTGCTAGGCTCTTAACCCTCAACTGCTCAGATATATAAACGAGATCAGTGTAATTGGCGCTTCTGTGAGATCGTGTATGTGGAAGTGTGTTGCATCATGAGCAGAGCAGTAGAGGTTGATGTAGAGGTTGGCTTCCCGTGTCTCTACGGAAGCTCATTCTTGCCCCACCCATCCCCGGTTGGTGGCTGATTGGAGAGCGATAACATGTTTTCAAAACATATTTGGTTCATCACAAGCTAATTATGCATACATGATCGAATCCGATTTATTTTGTGTGTGTAATAATTCCAAACTTTATCCACAAGAACAAATTTACACTTGTGTTTGGTTTTTTTTGAGCAGTCGATGATGACAGCGTGGGAGTGCTACCCCTCCCCGAACCCCTTTATAGACCTGCTGAGGCATTGTTTTTGGCGGCTTTTTCGACACCCTTTGTTTCTCCTGACCTTCGTCTTTTACGATCATCTTCTGGAACGGCTTTTTCCTCGTTTTCGCCCCGTTATTGAATAGGGCCGTGTGCGTCTCTGTTTAGTAACTCGCTTAATCGAAATGACTCACGTCTTCCGTCTACTGTTGACGACCAAAAAGATGTGTTTCGTGTTTTTACAGCCGTGCGTCCATCGCTGTGTTCGCGATGGCCTGTGTTCATCACGCCTGATCTTTTCCTCCAGGCAGTCCAGCACGGAAAAGCATTCATTTAGAGGAAGCAGTGTACTTGAATGGGCGCACACACATACACAATTTGTCTGGGATGATTCAGACTGTGGGCAGCTGTGAGTAATTTAGCCACTTCAATCTGGCATCCACATTGCAGGGCAGAAATAGCTGCATGTGTAACTGTCTTTACGCGTTCCAGTTAATGGCTAGTTATCCGTCATCTGAATTGCTTCCGAGAGCCGACCGAGACTTTGAAAAGCTGCAACCGTTTATAGTCTTTCAGAACAGGAGGAGGAGGAGCTTAACCGTCCATCAAACGAGGGGGGCGGGTAGTAAAACGGGTCTTCCTTAGCGATGCTTTTGTGTCGCTTCGAGCCATAAAATCCCGATGAATCCGTTTCAGGGTTCTGTTTGAGGTTGTAATACACGAGGGAGTTTGGCGTGGTCGTGAACGTGAGTTCCAAACCTTAGTCTCGTCTGCTTTTTACATTAAAACGTTTACATGGACAACGATAATCCGATACGAACCCGATTAAGACGATACTCTGAATAAGAAACTAGCATGTAAACAGCGGTTTCTGCTGACCTTAATCCGATTAAAGTCGTACTCGAAGTAAACACAAATGGAATCAAGACGTGTGGAGTATTCCAGTTTTAGTCGCGTTATCGACGTGTATTACAGACACCTTCATCACACTATTAACGTCGTGTGGGAGTTTCCACCGCATCTTGCGACAGGACACGTGCACACACGGCAGCGCGCGACCGTTTGACGGCAAACGAGAGAGCACGGCTGCGTCCCAAACCGCGTACTTGCCTACTATACAGTAGGACAAATATGTCTATTTGCACGTACAGCATGACAAATAATTACCTGCACTTGAAGCGTTCGTAAAACTAAAAATAAAGACACCCAAAACTGTATACGGTTCCATAACGAAGACCAACTGTATGTCGATACGTGAAATTCCGGAGGGGACGTCGGACGGCGTGGCGCGGGGACGTAATGACGTGCGCCGTTAATCGCTCTATGTTCTATAACGTGTAAAACCTGAACATGAAAGGAATATTCTAAAAGCGACTCGTGTAAACACCTGAATCAGAATATTATACGTCTCATCCAGAATAAGGTCGATCACGCAGTCCGTGTCACATGGTGCTATACAGCCCCAGACTGTTTATATTGGTATTGCATGGGTATGCATAGTTAAACACAAGTATAATCCAGCCTTGAGCATAATGTGACAGAAAACTGACATAAAATGGAAGAAGAAGAAAAAAGACCTCCGATTGCTGCTGCTTGTTTTTAAAGGAACGCCTCACTATGAGAAATGTTAAACGAATTCCCACTAGTTCCGCCCACCATTCATTGTCGTGCGGGGAGTGTGTACATGCATGTATGCAGGAGCACCGCTAAGGGAGGGTGTGGTAGCAACACTCTAATTAGTTGAAGCCTCAGGTTTAACGGCATAGCTGTTAACGCTAAATTGGGTTCCCGGGAATGCATTGTGGGTGGGGAAGGGGGGGGGCACAGTGCTGTTCCGAATTACATACCAACTGACGCGCATACACACGTGTGTCTTTACTTCATGCTCAACCTTTACAGCCTCTTTTACAGTCTTTCCCATATACCTCCTCCACACACACACACTCCACTGTGCTTCCTTTCAGTGTTTGTGTTCCTTCTGACTTTATCTGAAGTTGAATTTCAGTCCTGAGAAAGGATTGAAAAGCATGCAAAGTGTGTTTCCTGGGAAAGCAGATAAATCAGTCTTGATAGGAAACGATGCTTTATTGAGGCTGGTTAATTAACCATATAAGTTTAATGACTGTATGGTTACTGTAATAATAGTCAGAGGGCTACGCCATGACCCGTGCCCTTTCACACACCCAACACACACCTGTGTCCATGACTAACCGACATGTACATCATGCGGGCCTCATGTAACTCTGACTTACTTATAGGAGCGCATGACCTCTGTTTACAGGCTTATAACACTCATATGGCAGGTATTTATTTTTTAAATTTTTTTATCAGTCAAATTGGGTGTTCGTGTTAAACCTCAAGCACACAATGATGCGTATCATGATCACGCCTTATTTAGCATTCGAGACCGTGAATATCACCACCTGACACCTAAAGTAGTGATGTAACGTTGCATTTATCGACCGTAAACATATCCCCTTAAGGTCCCTATTTGTATGTCTGCTATTCTTATAACTTGGCCCTGTTGTAAACAGGCTATCCGTTTCCCCAGATTTAAATAGATGAAACGTGGTGTGTAATTGACGGTAAAGTGAGTGGAGTGGCCTCCATAATGGACGTGTTGCCGGATAACGAAATAAACAATAGCAGCGTGTGTCGGTAGCATCTGGATAATGGGAACGCATGCTTTTAGTCTCATTAGCAAGGGTTTTGTGTGTGTGTGTGGGGGGGGGTTCTTTCTTAATTTGACAGACGCTATTATCCGAGGTGACTTAAAAATGACCAGTTCAGACATGGTGCCTAAGAAGGAACATGGAACTGGAGTCGATAAGAAGTGCCGCGAGACTAAAAGCCCTTTTATGTGGGAATTGAGTGATCGATAACGATGAAGTCTGTTGGGATATTGGGACAAGACGTTTAACGTCTACCGGAAATTCGGCGTATAAATAAGTTCGTTCGTTCAACATCTAACATGGAATTTCCCAGCATGCCAAAATGATTTAATCTGCACTCGGGATAACCTCTTGCCATCAGACCGGCTGGCACAAATAGACCCGATGAAAGCCAAACCCCACGCTCACGGTCGCTCAGACATCAACCATATCTTCCCTGAAGTCACATGTGGATGATTTTTTCCCTCGGAGATCTGGCAACTCTGCAGCATCACACACCCATATCAGTAAAGAAAGAAACAAAGAAATATACACCCATTCGAGAAATATTCGAGGGATATAGCTTCACCTTTTGTGTGCATATCAGCCATCCTTGCCCTCTCTATTAAAGATACTGTTTAAGCACCACAAGATCCTGAAGATGCTGGTGTTTTTTGGTCCAGCGCTTTACACCGTGTCTCGTTCACCCGTTCACACTCACACAGCAATGGTGGCAGAGCTGCCATGCAAGGCGCTAACGTGCCATCGGGAGCAACTCGGGGTTCGGTGTCTCGCCCAAGGACACCTCGGCACGTGGAGACACGTGGGCCGGGAATCGAACCGCCTACACTACGATTAGTGGACGACCCGCTCTACCACCTGAATCAAAGCCGCCCCAAATGATCCCTCTTTTAAAAACATTTTGCAGATTCTGCTGGGCATATGTAAACTGATGGCCGCAACAGTACGTTAGGCGTAATAGGATCACATGGTATAGGAGCGTGCAGAAGGATACTGGTGGGCACAGACACCGGTGTCTGTCCACATGGTAGCGGCCTGACACCGGTATCTGTATCCACGTGTTCTTGCAAAAACATTCACACCATGATATTCAATTCATTGTATTTAAAGACCTCAATTCACAACTCTCTCTCTCTCTCTCTCTCTCTCTCTCTCTCTCTCTCTCTCTCGCTCTCAGGTAAACCATCATGATTCCCGTAACCGAGTTGCGTTATTTTGCCGAGACACAGCCGGCGTACCGGATCCTGAAGCCATGGTGGGACGTTTTCACCGACTACATTTCCATCGTCATGCTGATGATCGCCGTGTTCGGGGGCACACTGCAGGTCTGCCTTTCTATCCATCAATCCCTTTTTCTCTCTGTTTCAGGCGTGCTTGTTTTTAGAGTGGATTTTTATGCACGGGAAATGAATGAAAGCGCACTGCCATGTCTCTGGGTGTCTTCCTGCTCGTTCACGCCCATTCGAACCACGTGATGGCTTGTTGATGAGCTGGGTGAGCTTGAGCAGCAGAAGTTATTCCACAGCCCTGATCTAAACTTGTGTGTGTGTGTGTGTGTGTGTGTGTGTGTGTGTGTGTATATATATATATATGTATATATGTATGTGTGTGTGTGTGTGTGTGTGTGTGTGAGAGAGAGAAAGAAAGAAATAAAGAGAGAGAGATTTCGTGCACTTTTGGTCTCGGATAAGCCAGGACATGATGATCCTGGCCTGTCTTCCCAACCTTAAGACTCAAATCAGCTCCCCACTGGGCGTCTGAAAGTAATTACCCTCTCTAGACTGCACATCATCATACAGTTTCCTTTTAGATTTTTACCAGCTACAAGGCCAAGCTTACTTTAGGGCTGGGGTCTTCTCATTCATTTGCACTGTACCATAATAACCGTTCGGCAGTACATTTGCCTAAGCTTCTTGCCTTTTATATTGTTCAGCAGCACGATTTCTCACTTCTTTAGCAATAGGGTCAACACCATTAGAACCCCAGTGGACTCGAGGAACGGGAGAGGTAATAACCGCTCTAACACACTCCTCTTTTGGCTTTAGGTGACCCAAGACAAGATGATCTGCCTGCCATGCAAGTGGGTGGTAGATGGACGCTGCGAGCCACTAAACACCAGCAGCACCGTCCCTCGGCCGGAGCCGCGCGGCATCCAGTACGAGCTGGACCGGCACCAGTACAACTACGTGGACGCCGTGTGCTACGAGCACAAACTGCACTGGTTCGCCAAGTACTTCCCGTACCTGGTGCTGCTTCACACGCTGGTGTTACTGGCATGCAGCAACTTTTGGTTCAAGTTCCCGCGCACCAGCTCTAAGCTCGAGCATTTCGTCTCCATCCTGCTCAAGTGCTTCGACTCGCCGTGGACCACGCGCGCCTTATCCGAGACGGTGGCCGAAGAAAACGACCCCAAGGCGGCGGGCAAAAACGACGATCTGAACGACGCGAACGAGAAGAAGAAGGCGTCGAGCGTGAGCGATCAGGACGTGGAGGCCAGCATACCCATGCTGCAGCGCACCAAGTCACGCATCGAACAAGGCATCGTCGATCGCTCGGAGACCGGAGTACTGGACAAGAAAGAGGGAGAGCAGGCCAAGGCACTTTTTGAGAAGGTGTGTGTGTGTGTCTGAAGCAACCACTAAGAATTGTTTTCGTCCTTCAGTTCTGTAAACGATTGATAAACGAGGCCCAGTGTCACAAACCAAGTAGTGAGTGAACTATATATATGTGTGTTTTTTATATTAAATGCCTAGGGAGGGGACCTATAAGGGCACTTTGCATGCAGGTCTACCGGGGTTCATCTCACATTTATCATCTTTATCAGGCGTGTATGAGTGTGTAGCGCCCATACACAGCACTCGATGGTGCAAAATGTGTACAGCTTACAGGGACATGTGATCCGTTTCAGCTCTAAAGCAGGACGAAGAGAAACTGCTGAGTGAATCATGCATACTAGATCATGTCCCTGTATCTGTCCTCTATTTCACCTATTCAGCAATGTAACCAATATCCATCAAGGGCACTAAACACTTGGATTCCTTTATTGCTGACAAGTCAGAGCAGAATAGAAATTTTTTATCCCCCCCCCCTTATAGCTTGGAGTTATTTATTCTCTGAATAAATGAGAGGAAATTCTTTCTCACATCTTTGGACAATGGTACATGAAGGCATGTTCCGCCTGTCCTTGCCCTGATGCCCCAGAGGGATTTGCATACCACCATGTTCAAATTAGGACTTTATTTTTGGAGAGGAAGTTTCTTGTCATATCAGAAATGATTTAAGTCGAGATCCGACTGGGTGATTATCCGTGGCGAGGAGATTAAGCACCGGAAACGTTATTCGACGGTTTCAACCAGATCGCCTTCTTTTAACGGCGCGTTCGAGTCCTCCTGGGATGTTCGTGTTTACGAGTTGGGAAGTTGGAATTACGTCGTCACGTGCGTTCAAGTCACTTCAAAATTACAGCGAGGTTGTGTTTGTTTGTTTTTTTTTTTTTTCTTTTTCTAGAAAATGAAAAGCAAAGAATGCGCATCAGGTGTGTTTTTCATTTTTATTTTTTTTGTTGTTGTTTCTATAGTAACACCTTGCACAGAGCCTCGTGTGGTGGACTTGTGTAATTGCTGATACGATGATGCTTTCTGTGAGATGTTTATTTAGCGTGTTTGAAAGGAGCCTTCGGTAAAAAGTCCCGAAAAATTCAAGATGATGGGGTTTTTTTTTTTGTTTGTTTTTTTTCGTTCCTGGTTGCTTAGTAACAGGACAACTTGCAATGTAACCATACATGGATTAAAAAGTGTGAAATCCAAATTCAGCAGAATTTCTGCCCCGTGTAACTTCTCTTCCGCGCTTCCGAGCAGGTAAAGAAGTTCCGCATCCACGTGGAGGAGGGTGACATCGTCTACCGCCTCTACATCCGCCAGACCATCATCAAAGTCATCAAGTTCGTTCTGATCATCAGCTACACGGCGTACTACGTGCAGTTCATCACGTTTGACATCAAGTGCAAAGTAGACATCGAAAGGCTCACGGGCTACCGGATGTACTACTGCGCACACCCACTGGCCACCCTGTTCAAGATCCTGGCCTGGTTCTACATCTCGCTGGTCATCATCTACGGCCTGATCTGCATGTACACGCTGTGCTGGATGCTGGGCCGCTCGCTCAAGCTCTACTCGTTCGAGTCGATCCGCGAGGAGAGCAGCTACAGCGACATCCCCGACGTCAAGAACGACTTCGCCTTCATGCTGCACATGATCGACCAGTACGACCCGCTGTACTCGAAGCGCTTCGCCGTCTTTCTGTCCGAGGTGAGCGAGAACAAGCTGCGCCAGCTCAACCTTAACAACGAGTGGACGCTGGAGAAGCTTCGGCAGAGGATCACCAAGAATTCACAAGACAAGCTGGAGCTGCATCTGTTCATGCTCAGCGGCATTCCAGACACCGTGTTCGACCTGCTAGAGCTTGAGGTAGGCGACGAGGCAAAATTTTCACACCACGATAACTGCCTTCATGTTTTGTCACGGTATGCAGTAATGTATTTAGTACTCCGTCTGTTTAACTGAAAAGGAAGTTCACCAGCCATCTCGGACGGGGATTAGCTTTATTATATGTCTTGGCTTTTACATGGAATTCGTTTACTTGCGATCAGTTGATGTTAACCTACCCCAGATGTACCTGACCATCTCTGATCCATTTTCTCTGATCTCTCTGAACTTGAGCCTTTCTGTTTATTCCTCAGGTGCTGAAATTGGAGCTGATCCCAGACGTCACCATTCCACCCATCATCGCCCAGCTGGCCAGTCTGAGGGAGCTGTGGCTGTACCATACACCAGCCAAGATCGAGGCTCCTGCTCTGGCCTTTCTACGCGAGAACCTCAAATCGCTGCACATCAAGTTCACGGACATCAAGGAGATTCCGCTATGGATCTACAGCCTGAAGAACCTGAGCGAGCTCCACCTCACTGGCAACCTGAGCGCCGAAAATAACCGTTACATCGTGATCGACGGTCTCCGGGAGCTCAAGAGGCTCAAGGTGCTACGGCTGAAGAGCAACCTCACCAAGCTGCCTCAAGTAAGATGCTTTTTATTTATTTATTTATTTATTTATTTATTTTTGCAGCTGAGGTGTTTCGAAGTGAAATGAACGGGTTGTAAAGCCAAACTTAATTCCATAATTTTAATGCAGTGTTTGATCTTGCCGAATCTCCTTTCAGGTTTATGGATTCTCGGATGTTTTCTGCATCTATACGATAACATAACGATAGATTAAACCTATGGTAATATTGTAATCCTCTCTCTAGGTGGTGACAGATGTGGGCGTGCATCTGCAGAAGCTCTCCATCAATAACGAGGGCACCAAGCTGATGGTGCTCAACAGTCTGAAAAAGATGGTGAACCTGACGGAGCTGGAGCTGGTGCGTTGCGACCTGGAGCGCATCCCCCATTCCATTTTCAGCCTCCACAACCTACAGGTACGTCTTCACCTAGTCCCAGCCTGGGTGCACTCCTCTGTACCGTACACAACTATTGGAACGGTGCCTGCATATGATTCGGCGATCCAGCGTTTTCGATGCGCTTCCAGGCATCGGTTTCATGTTGAAATAAACTTTTGAATATAATGACGACAATTTCTCCCCTCCCCCCCTTTTAAACAAATACTGGATTCATGGCATCCCATCTGTCTTGTTACATGCTATGCACCATTTTCAAAATTTTACCCTAAAGCATTCTAGAAGCCTAGAAAAGTGTGGAATTGAATGTCCCTCATATCCAGACTTTGGAAAAGTATGTAAATTCGGGAGATGTTTTGGAAAATGTCAGACGAAGACAGAAAAATACAAAGGTTCTAAATATGCACCATTACGATATTTATTATCAGTATCAGCACTGGTGTTCTACTCTAACATGGTTTTCCAACATGAGGGATTCCCAAGCAATATTTTTCCACCATCACACCTGAACCAACCAACCAATCAGGAGCCTAATACCTGGTACAAATGGGCTCAGAGGTGGGAATGTTAACTGTTTCCAGGTCACTGAGGTCTGGATTGGGAAATAAAAGCATTAGGCTAAATGTCCTGTACAGTTTTGGGGGTTTTTGTTGTATTAGCTTGATCCATAGTGCTCAGGATTCTCCATTGAAATATAGGTAGGAAAGAATAATGATTACACTGAAAAGAATAATTAGAAAAATGTACCTTTGTAAAATATCAGCAACAATTTGCTTTCGCTATTTATAGTCCCCATCTGAAAGTACTGGAACGGCAAGGGCAATTCATTCGTTTCTGATGTAGACTGAAAGCGTTTGGGTTTGAGACGAATGGAGAAGAAAAGATAGTTATCTAAATAAACTACATAAATGTTACTTAAAAGACCTCTCTTAAACACCTCTCTTTTAAAGAAGTAGACCTCTTTATTGGACTTGCATACCTCTTTCATGCACTTATGCCAGACTTTGTAAAGTAAGATTGCAAAACGTCTCATAATGCAATAACCCCAGGCCTAAAAGCCAACCGAAAACAAGAAGTATTGAGAACAACCCTTCCATGGTGCTCGAATATAAATCAGTTTAAATCGCATTAGATCCATGTGCAGACCGAGATCAAAAGCCACCACGCCCGCACCCATATACGGCACACCTACGGTATTATATACGACTGTGTTAAGTTCAATGTATACACATGAATTAATTTGTCGTAAAACATGTGAAGGGGAAAAACAACCATCCTAGCAACGTCATGATCCTTTTCTGGTCAGCAGGAGAGATTTGTTTTAGTCACCGGACCCGCGGAATCGCTCTGCGCTTCCAGGTTTGTGATGGATTTCTTTTTTTTCTTCTGCAGGAGATCGACCTGAAGGACAACAATCTAAAGACAATCGAGGAGATCATCAGCTTCCAGCACCTGCACCGGCTGGTGTGTCTGAAGCTCTGGTACAATCAGATCGCCTACATCCCCATCCAGATCGGCACGCTCACCAACCTCGAGCGACTCTACCTGAACCGCAACAAGATCGACAAGATCCCCAGCCAGCTGTTCTTCTGCCGCAAGCTACGCTTCCTCGACCTGAGCTACAACAACCTGAACGGTATCCACCCCGACATCGGACTGCTGCAGAACCTGCAGTACTTTGCTGTTACTGCAAACAGGGTGAGGGACACACACACACACACACACACACACACACACACACACACACACACAAAACAGTATCAAGAAAAACAGGTGCATCTCAAAAAAATTAGAATATCGTGAAATTCCATACTTTTAATTCAAAAAGTGGAACGTTCATATATCCTAGATTCACGACACATAAAGTGAAATATTTCAAGCCTACGACTTGCAGCTCATGGAATTTAAGAATTTTTTAAAAATCCACCATCTTAAAATATTAGAATAAAGAATTTACAATACAGAAATGTCGACCTGAGAAGAGCTCTAATCAGCTGATCCCCCTCATGGGGGACGAACTCTCAGCGGATTTCGTCTACAAATGTAAGTCGCTTGTTATCGTTGTTGTAGCTCTCAAATGATTACTTATGTCAGCTAGCTAACTTTTTTTTTTTTTTTTTTGGACATACGATTTGTTTGAGACTTACAACTTTTCAGTGTTTAATGATTTTAAACAATCCACTATCAAGCCTATGATCCTGCTTGAAGTACCACGACGGAATCCAACCTAAAAAAAAAAAAATAATGTCAAAGATATCGGTCCTGCCTGTTGTTGGTAAATGCCGTCGGTGACTTTTTACAAGGCATGAGTACATAGTCATGTCACTGGAAATTGAGTCATCGGCGTCCCAAAGTTTAGTGAGCCAGGTTCTTTTCCGGTGCCTGAAGTTGTGTACACAATATACTGATTCATGACCTAGGGAGCTGATTAAGACGCACCCATGGTGTGCTGTTCTAGGAAAATAAGCAGTGACTGAGTAGTGTTGTGCAACCCAGAACAAAATGGCGTTACTGTTACAACTTTGAAGTTGGTTCTTTTCCGACATCTAAACTAAATCGCACCTATCTCTCTTATATGTTTTTCGTTCTTAAATATATTTTTTAATCGGCTTAAATCGTGTACGTTTTTATCACGCGGCTCTCTGTGAACGACCTGTACGGACAGAAACAATAATATACAGTCTCAGGCAAAGAATATGCGGAAGACTGGTTGTAAATCAAAGATGGCTTTAAAATAATGAAATTAAAACGTTTCTACATGAAAACGGTCATAAATGAAACAAACTCGATTTTTTAAAAAAAAAATGTAAATAAAATCCTAGGTACATTTTGTGCAGGTTTATA
Source organism: Ictalurus punctatus (assembly GCF_001660625.3). Taxonomy (NCBI): domain Eukaryota; kingdom Metazoa; phylum Chordata; class Actinopteri; order Siluriformes; family Ictaluridae; genus Ictalurus; species Ictalurus punctatus. The sequence goes on from NC_030433.2 coordinate 1,940,461, forward strand.
AGGAAATTAGCTGGTATGATTTACTTAGCATGTTGTAGAATCTGCCGCAGTTCTTTTGGAGACTGTCGCACTTGCTTCTTTTTTGCTTTTCTTTTTTTTTTCCTCTCAGCAGCCTTCATTACGTTTTTTGTTTGAGAAGTGGTGTAATACGTGACGTTGCATCCTTTGCTGACGTGCAAACATTTTTTTGGAACGTTGAGTTTTGTTGTTGGAAAAGAAATGTTTGCCAGCATGTCAGGAAGCTGGGGTCAGAGCGCAGGGTCAGCCATGATACAGCGCCCCCTGGAGCAGAGAGGGTTTAAGGGCCTTGCTCAAGGGCCCAACAGTGGCAGCTTGGCACTGCTGGAGCTTGAACCCCCGACCTTCTGATCAGTAACCCCGAGCCTTAACTGCAAAGCCACCACATGCCCCCCACATATCACACATGAATCTCGAGTGAGTGAGTAAACTTGATTTTAACTGACACTGGGGGTGGGGCACAGTGGCTTAGTAGTTCGCACGTTTGCCTTGCACCTCTGGGGTTGGGGGCTCGAATCCCGCCTCTCCCCATGTGCACGGAGCTTGCATGTTCTCCCTGTGCTTCGGATGTTTCCTCTGGATACTCTGGTTTCCTCCCGAGTGAGAGAGATGCGTCGCAGGCGGATTGGCATCTCTAAAATTGTCCATTGTGCGAGTGTGATTGTGCCCGGTGATGTTCTCTGGGATAGGCTCCAGGCTCCCCATGATCCTGTGTAGGATGAACGGTAGAGAAAATGGATGGATGGATAGATTAACTGACACCCTGTAAGCCCCACCCCATTCCTCGGTCTTAAATTAGTAATCTCTTGTCCCATGATTTTCCCGCTTCAAAGGTGCAAAGGTACAGGGCCATTAATGAGTTCATTAATGTGAAATAAATTCTCCATCAAATACACGTTTGAGACGTTAGCAAACGTTAGACACGTTTATCGTTAACGTCAGGTTATGCATAAATACCTGCAGCCATGCCGATAGGGCTGCTGTTTACTGGATTTGCGAGGGTGGTCCAGTTTGAGGGGGTGGTCCAGGATGCTGGAAACAGCGGGTGGTTGTGTCTGGAAATGTGTGTTGCTGAAAATAGCATTTTTATGAGACCTGACTGAGCATGCTTAAAAGAATGCATCCACACACACTATCTTGCTTGTCCTCCTTATTACCAGACTGTGGTACAAACAGGCTGTGTAATTATTTATTTACAACCTCAATTCCAAAAAAAAGAAAAAGTTGGGACTGTGTAAAATGTCAATAAAAACACAATGCAAATCCCATAAACTCCTGTGTTCTTCACAATAGAACATAGAAAACGTGTCAAATGTTTAAACTGAGGGAATGTACCGTTTTAAGCAAAAAAAAAAGGCAATTTGAATTTGATGGCCGAAACACGTCTCAAAAAAGTTGGGACGGGAACAACAAACGGCTGGAGAAGTAAGCGTTGGTGAAAAACAGCTGGAGGTTGATTGGCCGCAGCGTCAACTGGACATTTTACACAGCGTCCCAATTTTTTGAATTGGGGTTGTATTTATTTCCACAAACTATAGTCTTCTTTTCTTGGCAGTATCGCTGCCTTGTTTCAGTAATGCTCCACACAGCGGAGAAGGATCCTCACCAAGTATCTGCTGATCTTCGCATTGGAAAGTCACAAATTTTAGGGGGAGAAATGAGCAAGAAGACTTGAAGGACAAGAAGGCGTCTGTAGTTGCCTCTTGGGAGCAATGTCGTACAATTAAACTTTACGAAATCAACCCTGTCGTTGGTAGAAAACGTCGTTTCTACTTGCCAGATGCCGAATAGGCCACTCAAGACTCTTATCCTCCTTTTTGCCCCTTATGCCAAAGTCCAGTATCTTTTGAGGCATATTTTAATGGACGGTGATGGTTTCAACTCCTCTAGGATGTTTCTTCAGGACCATGTTGCAACGCAGAACCACGTAAAGTGCAAATACAAAACCGTTTAAGACAATAAAGACGAGTACAAGACAATAAATATACAGATCAGGAAATCGGCGTGGATGCTTCTGTTCCTTCTGCCAGATGGCAGGATACTAGTGGCCTTGTGGACGCAGCTGCTGTATGAGGTGTCGATGGTGGGTAGGGAGACTCCAATGATCTTTTCAGCAGTCCTCACAATGTGCTGCAGGGGCTCGTGGTCGTAGATCATCCTCCACCATCCCGCTTTGAGATCCAGAGTGTATTACAGGAACACTGGACATGAGGCAGGAATGTACCCGAGATGGGATGCTGGTCCATCACAGGGCTAAATCCACACACATTCACAATCTCCTTCGCACCTAGGGGCAGTTCAGAGTGGCCGATCTGCCTTCCAGCACATTTCTGTGAGACCCATGCCGACATTGAGCCAACGCCATGATTTATTTTCTAAATATGTATCCATCACCATTTACCATTTTCTATTTGTTTGTGTTTGTCATATTGGAATTGCGATTAATTACAAAATGAATGCTTGGACTTGGACAGAAACAAGATGAACGCTCGGAGTTGTTTGTTAGAGGAGAGAGCATTTAAAAAAAAAAAAAAATTTTTATGAGACCTCACACAGCACGCCTAAAATACCGTGTTTTTTTTTTTTTTTTGTATGGAAACGTGCACACGACCATAACACCTTTCACTGCTTTGCCGATGTTTATCATGCAGTTAGTACTGTAGAATATTACCAGACCTGACTGCCTTTACGCATCTTGTTCAGAAGCTCCTCGATTTAACATCAGAGTATGCTAGTACAAATTAGCACGCAAAAATACACAGAGCAGTTTCCCCTCGCAGTAATAAATAAATAAATAAAAATCCATCGATGATCATGCAATGACATCAAGGCACGATCATCCATGGATTTTTATTTATTTATAGTAGAATAATTGTCTGTTTTTAACTGCTTTTCTTTCTGTGCTCTCTCAGATCGAGACATTACCGCCTGAGCTGTTCCAGTGCAAGAAGCTTCGGACGCTGAACCTGGGGAACAACTGCCTGACCGCACTGCCATCGCGTTTCGGAGAGCTCACGTCTCTGACCCAGCTGGAGCTGCGCGGTAATCGGCTAGAAGGCCTGCCGGTGGAGCTGGGCGAGTGCCGCATGCTGAAACGCTCGGGCCTGGTGGTGGAGGAAGAGCTCTTCAAAACACTTTCTCAAGAAGTCAAGGAGCAGCTGTGGAGAGCTGACAAGGAGCAAGTCTGAGACTGAAAGACAAGGGATGAGAAGAGAGCGAGAAGAGAGCGAGAAGGGAGGCTGCGAGAAACTCTCTTATTTTAATGTTGTTTTTTTAGTGTTTTTTTTTTTTATATATATATATTTAGTGGAATACAAGGTTGATCCTTGCACAAAGCCAAGAAGAGAGGAATGAGGAAGTGGAATTATGGAATGAAAGTGGGACAGGACTAGTCCTGTGTACACACACACACACACACACACACACACACACACACACACACACACAGGCCAGTACATGCAAACTATAAGCTAAGCTGCATGCAAACTCCGTGCTAAATCACATAAAGACTTAAAGCTTGATGGAAAGGAGACACACACAGATGCAAAACCAAATGACTCAAACACACTCCGCCCCCGAACGTAATGAAGGACTTTTGTTTATATACGTGCTCGAGACGTAGTCGAGCGGTCACCAAAAACGAAAAGGAGGGACGATGTAGTGTTCTAACGTCAGCGTCTCTGTCGTCAAGACAACTGTCCCGCACTATCATTGCCTTAACTCCTTAGAACAAGGATCTATCTGAGGATTTTATTTTGCCAAAAAAAATAAAGTGGACAAATGCAAACTGAAGTGTTTGTATGAGACAGTTATGTGCATTAATGTTTTGTTTGAGCATTAACAGTTATTTTATTTTTGTTTAAACAGTCTTTGTTATGTCCCTAGGATTATGCTAATAAATGATTCTAGACACGATTCTCACCGTCATTTGAGTTCGGGTCAGTAAGACATTTTGCACAAAACCACAACGTACCTGCACATCACACGCGCACACACGTATACTCTTCATACTTTTTAACGGTGAGTGAAAACCGAAACATACACACCCTTCCTTACTGGAGGCGGGGGAGACGAAGAACATACCTTTAGCTGAAGTCATTCTCAAAACGAACCACACACATTAAACCAGTGCAATGTCGGTCTGTGAATAAAAATCACACCGTTCACAGCTAACACGCACTCGCACACTGTGTGGCTTGACACAAAGGGTGTCTTGTTTATTAGACAAAATTCCTTTCAAGAGATGGTCAAAGATCAGATATTTACATATCCACCACTAGAGAAGAAGCAGAAAGGAAAGACCTAGATCTCAGATTAGACCTTAACTGCCTTTTTTTTTTTTAAATAAAATTTTTAAACTAGTTCCATTTTCAAAGTAATTATACACTCACTGTCCACTTTATTAGGAACACCTGTAGACCTGTACGTTCGATCACTTGACAGCAGTGCAATACATTCAATCATGCAGATGCAGGTCAAAGAGCTTGTGTTAATGTTCACATCAAACATCAGAATAGGGAACAAATGTGATGTCGGTGATTTGACTATGGTGACTATCCTTGTCGGTAACCGATAGTTTGAGTACTTCAGATTGTGCTGCTCTCCTAGGAATTTTCACTCAACACATTCTCTAGAGTTTACACAGAATGATAGAAAAAAAAAACAGAAAGGTCAGAGGAGAATGGCCAGACTGGTTCAAGCTGAAGCAGAGCAGCATCTCTGAGCCCACAACACACTGAACCTTGAGGTGGATGGGCTACAAGAGCAGAACCTGCCTTGAGGTTCAGTGTGTTCTGAGATGCGCTCCTGCTCACCGTGGTTATCGTACTGTATCCCTCCCGTCAGCGTGAACCAGTCTGGCTATTTTCCTCTTACCTCTCAGTGACTGTCAGTCACGAAGAGGATCTTTTTTCCCTCAATCGGATGTTTGATGTGAATATTAGCGGAAGCTCTGCATGATTTTATGCTGTGTTGCTCCCACATCATTGGCTGATTTGGATGGCTGCATGAATACACAACTGATCCTGATAAAATGGATGGTGACATTTAAAAAAAAAATAAAAAATTTATACAAAGACATCAACAGAGTGAAAGGAGGCAGGACTGTTAGAACTGCAGCTCCACCTAGTGGCAGCTGTATAGAGTCTTAGACTTAAAACAGAAATTCTCTCTCTCTCTCTCTCTCTCTCAGGACCAAAATCATTTTTCAAAAAGTTTACTTCTGATTGATGTGTTTATTTCTATTAATATTAAGTAGATTTTTAAGAAGTGTATATCTCTCTTCAGGTTCCAGTGCTGTGACTGGGCTGAAAAGGAACTGCAGACAGTTAGAGACACACATTTGCCTTAGACTTTGGGTATTTAAAGGAACTCGACTTTGATGTATGTCTCAAATAAACCAATTTGTTTTCGTAGTTTACACAATGTCCCACTCATCTAATGGGACCGTCTTGAGTCTGCAATCCAGACTCCTCTGACAGTAAAATTGAGTAAGAATTTTTTTTCTAAATTTAACAAATCTGTTTTTTTTTTGGTTTGCCTCAGCCTGGACTATCCCTGCCTTTACACACCCTCTTTAACTCAGAGGCCTGTTAATTAGCTGATATGTGGGACAAGGTGTACTGCTTGACCATTGTTGGGAGCCTGGTGGTTAACGAACGAGTTCCTATAGGGTCATTTCTGTCACTCTGTCCCCTTCTATACTCTTCTTTATCTGTTGGTCACAATTAATGAGACCTGTCCCCCGGTTAAAGCATTCCCTATTTGCTATTTGATGTAAAATGGATAAAACCGGAAATGTCCTTGTCACACTAACTAATCAATCCTTATGGCTAAGTAAGTTTCCTGCTAACGATGCTGCTGATGGAGAGGTGAAAAAAAAAAAAGTCAAATTTGTAATCATACATCCAGCTCTGTGAACAAGTCTTCATCTGAAAGGCCTCTTAACCTTTTTACATAGAATTTCACTTCCTGGATATGGTTTAGGAACGGGTACCTGCAAGACACACTTGTACATGTTCTCACACCAAGCCCAAATTACTGATACGGTCACATTTAGATTGTGTTTTAGAACACACTCTAAAATCCACCTGTGAGTAAGTCTGTGGTTATGTCGGTACACAGAGATGTTGACATGACGGCTGCAGGTTCTAAAAATTACACCTATAGAATTAATATATTTAAATAAGCAAATTCTCAGAAATTTCAAGCTCTTAATGAGCTGAACCTGGTATGTTGTGGATGAGGAAACCTATAAATATTTAATTAAAAAAATAAATAAATAAAAAACTCTTGCTCTATTGTTTGTGGTTTTTTTTTTATTCTTTTTTTTTCCCCCATTTTCCCATATCTTCCCAATTTTCCAGCTTTCTTTTCAAACCGCTGCACATGCAACATCAGGGAGTGACGTAACGCACTCGGGTCTCCCAGTAACGGATTGGGGTGGCATCGCTGGGATGCCAAGATGTTCTGGTGTTTGATGTAAGTATTTCTCTGCAAGTAGACTGGATGTCTTGATGTGATGCGGCTGAAGAATTTGTAGTTCTCATATTCAGATCAACCATGGAGCATGGGGTACCAAACACTGATGTTGCGGGTTTGATATTTTTGTCTGAAGTTTGTTTGAAATCTTTGCAAATTTATTAAAAATAAAAAACAAAAAAAAGCACATGTACATAAGTATTCACAGCCTTTGCCATGACACTCAAAATTGAGCTCAGGTGCATCCTGTTTCCACTGATCATCCTTGAGATGTTTCTACAACTTGACTGGAGTCCACCTGTGGTAAATTCAGTTGATTGGACATGATTTTGAAAGGCACACACCTGTCTATATAAGGTCCCACGGTTAACAATGCATGTCAGAGCACAAAAGAAGACATGAAGTCCAAGGAATTGTCTGTAGACCTCCAAGACAGGATTGTATCGAGGCACAGATCTGGGGAAGGGTACAGAAACATTTCTGCAGCATTGAAGGTCCCAATGAGCACAGTGGCCTCCATCATCCGTGAATGGAAGAAGGAAACAGGGCACCACTCATCACCTGGCCAATACAATCACTACAGTGAAGCAGCAGCATGGCAGCATGGCAGTGGTGGTGGCAGCATCATGCTGTGGGGATGTTTTCCAGAGGCTGGAACTGGGAGACTAGTCAGGTTCGAGGAAAAGATGAATGCAGCAATGTACAGTTTGTGTTTGTTTGTTGATGAAATCCTTGTTGATACATCCTTGATGAAAACCTGCTCCAGAGCGCTCTGGACCTCTAGACTGGGGCGAAGGTTCATCTTCCAACAGGACAACGATCCTAAGCACACAGCCAAGATAACGAAGCAGTGGCTACAGGACAACTCTGTGAATGTCCTTGAGTGTCCCAGCCAGAGCCCAGACTTGAACCCGATTGAACATCTCTGGAGAGATCTGAAAATGGCTGTGCACCGACGCTCCCCATCCAACCTGATGGAGCTTGAGAGGTCCTGCAAAGAGGAATGGGAGAAACTGCCCAAAAATAGGTGTGCCAAGCTTGTAGTATCATACTCAAAAAGACTTGAGGCTGTAATTGGTGCCAAAGGTGCTACAACAAAGTATTGAGCAAAGGCTGTGAATACTTATGTACATGTGCCTTTTTTGTTTTTTATTTTTAATAAATTTGCAAAGACTTCAAACAAACATCTTTCACGTTGTCATTATGGGGTATTGTTTGTAGAATTTTGAGCAAAATAATGAGTTTAATCCATTTTGGAATAAGGCTGTAACATAACAAAATGTGGAAAAAGTGAAGCGCTATGAATACTTTCCGGATGCACTGTATATGGATTAGTTATTGTTTTTATATTTTTATATGAATTATTTAGATATATTTATATGGATTTATTTCTTTATGGTTATTTTTTTACATCACAGAAACCTGCAATGTTGTGGGGGGGGACCTGCTGTGGAGAAGAGATAGAGAACATTAAGTTCTGTTTGAATTTCTGCTTGATTATACTATGATACGCTAAATATATAAACTCAGCAAAAAAAGAAACGTCCCTTTTTCAGTACACTGTATTTTAAAGATAATTTTGTCAAAACCAAATAAGATTTACTTACTTTACTTCAAGCAGTTGAATGTGAGAGGATGTTTCTTTTCTTGTTGAGTGTGTGCATGCATATATATATATATATATATATATATATATATATATATATATATATATATATATATATATATAAAAAAGGCTGGGATGTGATGTTATAGCAGGTCATGAAATTTCTAGACTGTTATGAACACCTGCCATGAACTATGACCTTCATAGTACTATGTACTGTGCTGATGTACTATTGTGTGTTCTGAGGAAATACCTTTCAAGCCGTTCAATGGCTCTGTCGGTAGAGAGCGACGTTGAAATGACGAGTCGGGACCTGTTGAAAAGAGAGTTATGGTACAGAGTGACTACATGTATGTGACTACAATTTCATATAATATAATTATAATGTAACTGACCTATTTGGCCAATACTCTGCACAACTTCATTTAAAAATCAGTCCATCCTGAGCTGAACCGGGTGTGTGTTTCACCGCGCACTTAACTGAGCACTGATTGTGATGAGCATTTTGTGATTAGCACAGAGTTTTACATTACCTTAGGGCGGTAGATGTCCTGGTATTCGCTGCGCCGGATTCCGGCCATGCCTGCAAACCGAGGGTAAGATAATAACTTAACGTTCTTTTTCAGAGGACATGCAGGAGCACTGACTTCTTCCAGGACAAAAAAGTTTTCCGTGTACTCAGTCTTCCGCTTAGGCCAGCTATAGCAGGAGAGAGAGAGAGAGAGAGAGAGAGAGAGAGAGAGAGAGAGATCATGTTAATCTATTAATAAAATACACGAACAGTAACCACAAGGTCGACTCCTCATTAATTAATAATGAGAAATTAAAGACTCTTTCACTGATATTTTGGAATAGTTACCATGGTCTCTTTTTCTCAGGCTGATGAACCACCCCTGGCATCTCCTTCTGGATTCGTTGCAACACACGTTCTTCAAGAAAACAACCAGTTAAAACCGTCAATTACACTTGAAATACACTCATGGATGCAACAACAAAATGTTAAGACTTGGAGATTATACACACACACTCACACACACACACACACACACACACACACACACACACACACACACACACACACACACACACACAAGTGCTCGAACTTTCTTGACTAGAGTTACACTTTTCTCTAATTAAAGAAAATACTGCAAGGCTTTATTTGGCACTTTAGCATCGCTTACTGCCGCTCTAAAGATTATGCGTGTTCACAGGCTCATAAAGATTCTAACTGAAATTGCTTAAGGATGTTTAATGGAAGATAAACTGTGTAAGTGATGTTAGCTCTGAGCAATGATGTTAGAGGTACCTCTCCTGGGGACAGTGGGCAGAGCAGGAGCTCAGAGCTGAAAATTGTTTTTACAGGTTTCGAGCAACAGTTTCATTACATTACATACCAACTGTTCTGTTAATGTTAGAATTTACACACCAAGAGGGGAGCTAGGGTTCATCAGAGATCCAATTGAGTGCTGAGTTTTCTGTGACCTGTCCATTAACTGGAACAAAGCATGCGGGTTACCAGTCTTTCGTTGCTTTAGGTTCTCCTCCTGCTGGGCTGCCCGCAACACGCAAAACAACAACCAATTAATACAAAGAACGTACTAGAATGTCCAACAGAACAAAGTTTAAACACTTGTATTGCCGTATAATATGTCTACCCAGTTAATATCTTGCCAGCTGGCAGTGCCTTGCATGAATGTTATAAGCACTGGATTTTATTTCAGCAGTGCTGTATCGTCTCAGAAATGGGTTTAAACTTGAAATACACTCATGAATGCAACAATAAATGTTAAGACAATCCACAGAGATTATACACACACAAGTGCTCGAACCTTTTAGCTTAGAGCTATACTTATTACTTCTTTTGCTTTTATGTTTATACAGTTACACTTTTATACATTTTACAACTCATGATACATTCAGGGCACCTTGATGTATACATCTCAATTATGGATGAAAATTAACATACGAATAATCTGCCCTCAAATGATTGTAATTTTTTTGAGAGCTGACGTGCAATATTGTGAGTCTGGAGGACTGGGCGTGAGGAGCAAGGCTTTATTTGGCACCTTTTCAGCATGTTTCTTTCTTTAAATCATCTCTTAGTGCAGTTCTAATGATTGGTAAGTGTGTAACGCAATAAAGTATGCGAATATCTTCCCAATGGCCCCTACAGATGTAAACCGGTCATCTAAAAAGACGCTAATTGAAATTTCTTAAGGATGCATAATGGAAGATAAACTGTAAAATGATCAGTCTGTGTGAAAGGTACCTCTTCTGGGAACGGTGGGGGAAGCAGGAGCGTGGACCTTGAGGACCCTTTCCAGCTTGTTTATGAACGCTTCATGAGCATGTCTAGCAGTGTTTCTCTCCTGCACTTCATATTTCTTTATGAGCTCTTCTGTTTTTTCTGTAAGACCAGAGAAAAACACACATAAGATCAAGATTGTTCATATTAATTACAACCGCAATTCCATTTCTCTTTACTCTTCATTAATTGTAGAGATTTTATCAAGGGAATTGCACAGATGTTGAGTTTCAGTTTGGCACAGAACCAAAATTCAGGAAGATTAAACTCTACTCGACTTGCACTGAACGTCAAAAACGCATTGCTTTTTGGCCTCAAACTTGGATTTAAGTCATCAAACTTTGAAACGAGTCTACTACGTAACATCACTTTATAAAACAGGTGTCTAATAGAGTTTATATTATTATTATTTTTACTTGACAGGTCAAAGCAACAGTTTGGACGGTGTAAAACAGCAGCTGTTCTGCCAAAAAGTAAGTATTTTCACACCATGTGGAGCTTTTGTGGTCCATGTAGGATCCGGACAAGAGGTCTCCAGACAGTTGCACCTTTTCTGTGAGGGAAGAGAACACGATAGGTATCAAGTGTGATGAATAAATCTGATCATTTTTAATCAATACAAGGTAATGTGCTATATCAGTGCTACTAGCTATAAAGCTGTAGAAGTGGTCACTTAGGGCCCCTGGACTAGCTGGGGGCTCCGATTATTACTATTATTATTATTATTAAAAAATAGACATGTAATAGATAGATAAAGTTTTTTCTAATGTCAAAAAACCCATTAGAGAAAAATACCACTGAAAAGTTTCTCACTTGTCACTCCAGGGTTGTTGTTTGTTTTTGTTTTTTTGCCAACAAGATTCAGATAAAGCAATAATTTACATTTATTTCTAAATATGGATATTACTGATTATGACTCGTATTATAACCATCTACGTTTTTTTTTTTTTTTAACAGTACAGTCCTGGCGGGGGGTGGGGTTTAAAACATCTTTGCAGTGATAACTGAGAGGACAGGGTTCAGATTCTTAATGTTTTTGCTTGGAGCATCTCCAGGCCAGCTTTTATCACCAATATAAATATAATTTTAGACAGAATGGACGGGATATTATCAGAATTAAGCAGATTAGGCCTCCTTATATAGTTTAATATAAAGAATTGATTAAGTTAAGAGTTAATTACCTAGCTTGTTAGCAAACGTGGCTAGTGGTCTACACTGTATAATATGTAGCCTGATGTTAGCTAGCTTGACGTTGACCGCGTCCCTGTTACTAGTCAGTCTAAAAGCTTGATTATTTTAGGGCTTTTTTCTTTAATTTATCAACACGGTCACACTGAGTAGTCAAAATGTACAACTTTACCCTCATTATCTTGGTCGAGTGAGTCGTTATCTTTTGAAGTCGGCACATTTTATACGCCTACTATCTTTCCCTCAGGAAAATCGTTTCTAGCGAGTTTGTGAATGTTGTGCGCGCGCGTCGGCCTTTTATATCGAAGACGCTGGAATTGTGGTGACGTCACTAGAAACTTTGCTGTTCTAATTCGATTCTAGGGAAGTTCTGTGGCGCAATTAGTCCAGACTGTCATGGTGCTTCACATATATATACACACACACACACACACACACACACAAAACACCTAATACACATACATACAAATACTCAAAATAGATCAAATTATATAGAGGAGAGAAAAATAAATAAAGAATTACAAGTCAATTGTGTCCCCTTGTGTCTTGACTGCCTTGGTCCCTCACAAACAGCTTACCCAAATCATAAGTCTGCTATTACCTATTGATGTATGTAAACAATCTTGTCTATTCGTTAACAGTAGCGGTTTCACGTTAATTATGAAACTGTATCGTTTCTTTAGTAGTTCTCCGGGGGCATGAAAGAAATAGTAATTATTTAGCTAATCGTGACGTGCCGCATTCATCTGTGTGCTATTACTTACTAATTTGTTAATCGGAGTTTGTAGTTAGTTAACAGTAGTTACTAGGAAGTTAATATTGCATTATTCATTTCTTCCTGTGTAGTTCATCATTAATGACAGATCCGTATTCTAAAGCATTACCCCCTGATCTTCTTATGTATATTTTGTATCGCACAGCTGGATAGTAGCTGAGCCTCACAACAAGAATTTCAATGTACAGCTGTCCCTTACATCAGGGGTTCCCAAACTTTTCCAGGGCAAGGCCCCCCAAATGGCATTAACATTTGACGGAGGCCCCCCTTTTGCAATTTAACCACAGTTTTACTACTAGCAAACGTTAGCACTATCGTCACTCAAAATATGCTAAAGGACAGTATTATAGTTATAATACCATGTAATTTAACAGACAAATATCCAAATTTATTATTTAAAATGTTGAAATGACACATACAGCTAGGGCAAGCAACAACAAACGCTTGTCCAAGCTATGAGTCATAAAAGGTAATATCATGTTCAATATTAGGATTTTACTAAATAGATATTGTCATGATATAGTTAGTATTGCACTGACAGATATTTAGGCGATTTAGAAAATTATGTCTGCCCATATGTCAGGTTGAAAAAATAAAAGTTTCTCCTATTTTTCATTTATGGCATTTGGCAGACGTCCTTTTCCAGAGCGACTTCACAATAAATAATACATTTTCACAATTAAATAGTAAATAATGGCACTAGCTCTGGTGCAGTGCTCACACTTCAGGGTCAACTTGAGATGACAGGTAGAGGTAAATTAAGAGAAATTAAATATGCTTTCATATATTTGTATGAAATATAGTATGGTTAAATCTCAGGTATTTTAAGTCTTAAAAAAAAAAAAAAAAAACAATTTCCCCAAAGTGTGCCATTTAATTTTATCTAAAAGATACTGTCCAAGTCTAGCTATCGAGATTCTAAGTAATTGGAGACAGAACTATTTTGTACTCCACGTAGATCATAAACCATTGAAATCGTTTGAGAAATATAAATGTTATTGTGCTTTTTATCCAGAAAAACCACAGCTCCCTCGTTTACTTGTATTTGATTATAGGGCAGTCTTGCCCGGATCAATATGGCGGACACGTTGACGTGAATGCTTATGTGCGCTTGCGCATAGTGTTTCTTTAAAAAGTGACATCGCCAACTACTGGCCTGGCATGCATAATACAGCGTTTTTAGTCGTTAGGCTATGGTCCAGGGGCTGGATAATGCAAATTAGACTACTCATGTAACCAGTTAGTATTAGAATAAACTTTGCCTTATATATAATGTTATATTGACCTTCAATTATCCACCATTAGAATACGAGAAGGCTATTTGGATTAGAATACACCGAGGGCTTTTGCTAAATCAGGATCACTTAACTCCAGGAGAGTTTTAAGTCTTCCTGCTGACATTATAACGGATCCAGTATATCAATTCATTACTGAACGTTGTTTGAGTTGGATTAGGTGTGTCAGATGAGGGGAAATGGAGAAACTGTACAGGGCAGTGGATTTCCAGCATTGGAGTTGAGAAATACTGTCCTAAACCCAGTTACTGCATCACCATGGTTACACTGTAATCTGGTTTGACATGCTGAAACCACTTGATCCTTCAAGTACCCGGGTGAGCTAATTCTCTCTCTCTCTCTCTCTCTCTCTCTCTCTCTCTCTCTCTCTCTCTCTCTCTCTCTCTCTCTCTCTCTCTCTCTCTCTCACACACACACACACACAGTTAAATCCAATAAGCTTCATCAGCATGACTTTATAGGTTACAAACAATTACTAGGTTGCCACAGCACTGAAATGACAGATTTTTCTTTTCTTTTCTTTTCTTTTTTTTTGTTGTACAAATAGCAGTAAAATTAAGGGGAAAAAAATAGAGCAAAAACAAATGGCTTACACATGAGCAAATAATTACTCAGTCAATCTGCTGACGTAAGTACAGTATGGACAGCTTAACAGAGCAGGACGTTCAAAAGGTGAGTCAAAACTTACATTATTTTAAGTCTGCTTTAGCAACTAAGGGTTTAAATAAATATTTCAGACGGCAATTCCAAATTTTCACCCCAGTTCAGACTTCTTGCATTTTGTGCAACTTTACACAAAGCATTCTTCAATCATGCAAATCAAGGCTTTACGTGTACATTGACATTTATTCATTTAGCAGACGCTTTTTATCCAAAGCGACTTACAAATTACGGAAAAAAATGTACAGGTGGATTTTTTTTTCTATGACATCAAAATAAATTTTTTTATTTTGTCCTAGATGTAGGCAAAATATCACAAATGCATGATGATAGTTTGATAAGGTTTTACGAAGAAAAAAAAAAGAAGCTGCAGCCAAACAGAAGTGACAGGTTAAAAACTATTAGACAATTAGTAAGGAATAAAATACAATTGGATGTGCTGCTGTACTGACATTTGTTCCTAATAACACAGTGCAATGTTATTATACTTGTTTGAATTGTTTATCATATTGTCTGATATTTATTTATTTGTATATTCATAAGTTTTAGAAGTTTAGGCTAGGTTTACTCTTGAATGTGCAAGACATCAAAATGTATACATTATACTATTCTTATTATTAGTATTCTTATCCTTCTTATTATGCTCCTTATCTACATAAAATGCCCAATAACTCAAGATCTGAATGGTAAAAAGTTTTGAAATTTGGCACATTGATACTACAGGCTACGAGTAACTCCCACACCACAAATGGCCCACATGAGCCCATAGGTGGCGCTACAGGCCACGCCCGAATTGTAAGTGATTTTCCCTCCAGCCCATAAATCCAAAATGTTAAAAGATTGGTATACATGTCTTATTTCTCATAGGGAACAGAAAAGCCAAGGAGGGTGGGTCTGGGCTAGTAGGTGAGCTGCAGATCTTGGATAACAACAGATCCTGAAGTGTTTTTATTCCTTTACACCACAGCAATCTGTAACAATTCTTTTTTATTTTTTATTTTTAATTTATTGAAGAACAACACGGTATAGTTTCGTTTGAATGTTGGGGAACGTCTTTAATAGCCTACAAGCTGGAGTACATCCTCTCTCTCTCTCGCACGCACCCCCCCCCCCCCCCCCCCATCTCTCTCTCTCTCTCTCTCTCTCTCTCTCTCTCTGCAGAAGTAAGTATGGATGTCTTAACACAGCAGGAGGTCCGAAAGGTGAGTTAAAACCTACATTATTGACGTCTTCTCGAGCACATAACGATATAACAACTTATTTCAAAACGTCTTTTCTTTCTTTCTTTCTTTGTTTTTTTTTTTGCATAAGGACGCGTCCAAACGCATATAGATGTTTTGTGAACGTTATTGTTATTTTCTCATCCAGTCCACTAGAAAACAGCGTTTTTGGTCGCTTTTCGGTGGAGAAGTTGTAAAACTTTGGACTGTTTTTGTGTGGAGAGGGAAAGCCGTGACGTCACAGCGCTATCCTGTGCATGCTAATGAATGCATTTATTTCTCCTAGCCATCATTTCATATGTGACCTTTGTCTAATTGATGGGTTTATGGATTCTTGCTCTTAACTGGCTTAATATGCAATTTAAGATTCTTTCCTTGCGTGTTATATTGTATAGTGCACTGTATTGTTTAAATATTGCAAATTGTGTTTGGTGCACATTGTACTGCATATACTTAGCACACAGTATATAATATATATGCTAATATATTCACACACTATTCGATTCCATTCTATTCTATTCAACAGTCTACAGTTCAGAAAAGAAATAAGTCACTCAAACCACACTGTTGCAAAGAGACTGTAATTGATATAAACTAACAAACATGTCACTGTAAGGAGACCTTATGTCAGTGCAATAACATTCAGTGTAAACAAAGTTGTTTTTTTTTTTTTTTTTAAATGTAGAGATCTTTTTTTTTTGTGCGGGACTGCGGATAGAATAATATTACCATCACATCTTGTTAATTATTCATCAGTGGAAATAGGCAGCGTTTAAAAAGACATACAGTTGTGCCTAAAAGTATCATATAGTCGCTGTTGGAAAGCGGTCAAATACGCAGAATACGCTGGAAAAGCAAAGAATGTGCAGGACCTGGAGGATTTTTCTGAAGAACAGTGGGCAATTTAACTGCTCAGGACAAACAAGGGACTCATGAAGAACTATCGCAAAACATAAAAACACTCGTTGATCGTCCAGGTACCGACACACAGTATTAATAATCAAGGGAATGTAAACTTTTGAACGGGGTCATTGTTTATAAATTCAACTGTTATCTTGTCTTGTGGACTATATGTAAACATCTGTTATGTGAAATAGCTTACTCAGGACAGGACTAAATAAATAAATAAACAACATGGGATTTTTATGATCTATCTTATTTTGTTAACGGTATTAAGATCGAACAGATTCTGCAAGGGGTGTGCAAACTTTTGGGCACAACTGTAGTGTATGTTGCGAATTATTCATCATTGTGCAACACGAATACCACGTGCCAAAAGAACTTACACTTACACTGCTCGATTTAGTAATTCTACGCCCATGGACCTTTCATAAGCTGTGTGTTATGAATATGCAAGGACTCACAGTTTTATCGCAGTTGCTGAACAGAACATAGAAACACCTTAAAATTATCAGAATGCTATTTTCGATATCTGAACTTATAAGAAGGCCCGGCTCTACCCTGGATACTTTGTTACGTCTGTTTGAATACAAACTAATCAGCTAATTAGCCTGCCCTTTCTGAGTTTCACTGCTAAGCAACATCAAAAATGCGAGCTAGCTTTATTTACGCGTTTACCTCGACAGCTGTGAGCCGTAGTGCATGCGTGTGCGCCGCAAGATGTATAACATATGTTTTTGATTTGGAGAAAAAATGGGCTGTATTTAAAGGAATTTCACACGAATCATGGAGGGGCTCAGGGTGCTGGAAAACCTTCTGAAAATACAGTTTAATTCTCTATAGAGTAGAAGTCTCGCCTCAGATTTCTTGCATTTTTCTTGCATGTTGCACAGTTAAAATAGTTATATCTTCCGTGGTATTTTGTCCTAGAGGTAGGTGATATATCAAAAGTGTATCAAGGTACTAGCTTGTAATAGCACATAAGTTGGCTTAGAGTTTAGCATGTTTGCCTCACCCCTCTGGGGTTTGGGGTTTGAATCCCGTTTCATCCCTGTGTGTGCAGAGTTTGCATGTTCTCCCTGTGTTTTGTGGGTTTCCTCCGGTACGTCTGGTTTCCTCCCCCAGTCCAAAGATATGCGCTGTAGGCCGATTGGCATTTCCACATTGTCCGTAGTGTGTGTACGCGTGTGCGTTTGTGCCCTGCGATGGATTGGTACCCCATCCAGGGTGTCCCCTGCCTTGTGCCCTGAGTTCCCTGGGATAGGCTCCAGGCTCCTCCTATGGTTTCCAAGCGGTATGGAAAATCGATAGATCATCCATTAATAAGTTACGTTTAGTACTGTTTAACGTCCATGAAACACAATAGTTCCTGTTATCAGTTACATTATAGCAGCTATAAACAGTCTAGTTTGGTTTGAATGGCAGTACCGTGAAGATGGCTACCTTGTGCTGGAAGGATTCTTCAGCCCGGAGGAGTGTGACGCGCTGCGAGAACGGATGAGTGAAATAGTGGAGCAGATGGACGTCCCAGCTCACTGCCGCACTCAATTCTCAACCGATCACGACGAGCAGCTGCGGAACCAGGTAACGTTACTTTAATGTTAATGTTAAACTAGTAAATTAGGAGCAGTACTAAAACTTATTCATTTCTCTAAAACTCTTTTTTTTGTGTTCTGACATAAATTGTGGTGTGGAAAGATGCAGGTAAGTTTTCAGATTACTGAGGGGTGACGAATTAAAGGAAAAACAAGTCGCTGTGTTATGCTTTGGGGGCATTTTTCAGGCATGGTTCATTTCGACTTGTTCCCTTAGGCAGGGGTGTCCAATCTTATCCGGAACGGGCCGGTGTGGTGCGGGGGCAGGTTTTCATTCCAACCAAGCAGAAGCCACACCTGAGTCTATTGAAAGCCAAGATCAGCTGATTAAACAGGTGGAATCAGGTGCGCCTCCTGCTTGGTTGGAATGAAAACCTGCACCCACACCGGCCTTAGAGGGAAGAGCCACTGCAAATCAATAACTCATGACCTTTATCCTCTTTCTATCCTGATTGAAGTGTTATCTCCCAGAATGACTCAGCTTCCATCCACAGGGCATGAGAGTTCACCGAGTGCTTTGGTGTGTACGAGTGGGATGTAAATCATATGCTTTGGCATTTACAGTCACCAGATTTCAACCCAGGTGAACACTTGCGGAGGATTTTAGAGCAAGATGGTCGCCAGCGTTCTCCACCACCATCATCAAAATCAAAACGCTAACTGAGAGAAAGTCTTTCGGATAGAATGGTGTTTATCGCTCCAGTACGGTCCCACAGACTTGTGGAATCTATATATATCGAAGGCTTGTAGTGACCCGACAGCTCACTAACTAACATACTTGTACAGTGTTGGTTTTTCCTTTAAATTGTCACCTGTCTGTAGTAGTCTACCTGAGCTACTAGTGAGAATTTAGTAGTGCTGTATAATAGTAAATAGTATCGTAGAGTTAATTCTCACAGGACTCTGCCGCTGTAGTTGCTGTGCTCCAAACCCTCGATATTTAGCTCAGATCTCTGTTAATGACCCACTAACTCCCTCCCACCTCTGTTTACCGTTCTTCAGGGAAATGCAGATTACTTCATCACAAGCGGGGACAAGGTCCGTTTTTTCTTTGAGAAAGGAGTCTTCGACATAAATGGTTTGTGATCCAGCAGTTGGGTTTGTAGATGAGATGTTGGTGACTTATATTATGATTAATTTCGACATTAGAAAAATACTTTTATGTATATTTGTATATTTATGTAAAAAAAAAAAAAAAGAAAGAAAAAGAAATCAGTCTAGTGGGCAAATTTAATGGTAGATTTTATAATATTTATAAATGGTAATAATTAAATAGTAAAAATTGTGTTTATATATTTATAATAAATTGTAATATATATATATATATATATATATATATATATATATATATATATATATATATATATATATATATATATGAGTATGTATGAGTATTTCAGAAACTGCTGATCTTCTGGGATTTTACACACAACGGTTTCTACAATTTACACAGAATGGTGGGAAAAGCAGTGAGCAACTTCGTAGGGCACTTTATAGTCGTTCCATGTCTGTAGCACTCAGAAAAGTGGAGTTTCTATTAAAAAGAAAAAAAAAAAAAGAAGGTGTCTTTTACCCAGAGTGTTCGGGAAAAGCTTCTTCCAACCCTGTGTCATACTTTTGTAGTGTGTAGTATAATTCAGCGTGTTTCGTGTTTCATCACCATGACCTGTGGTAGACGCCTTCTGATCCTGTGTCTTCCTTTCTGGTGGGGTTTACGGCTGGTGTATCAAAAGGGCTATAACACTGGCAAAGTTCCTACAGACATGGAGACCTATAATGTCTTTACCCTGTTTTACGGTCTATTCACAGGGGAGTTTACTGTCTCGAGGGAACGCTCACTAAACAAAGTTGGACACGGTGGGTGGTGTACGAATGAAATATAATTAAATAACTAAGTAACCTGGAGTATCGGTTAACCTGATGTTCCCTTTAGCATTTTCTACATGTGTTTTACCTTTAGGTAAAAAAAAAAAAATCTGCTTTTGTGCTTTTCTTGTCTTCTTTCTATCTTTTAGCTCTCCATGCCCATGATCCTGTATTTAAATCCATCACACACTCCCCTAAAGTCCAGGTAAAGACACCTGTGATTCCTGGTTCCTTTTTATAACCACATTATAGTGAGTGAGTATAACAAGCTAATGGAGGAGGCATTTCTACTGTAATTTAAAATCTTAATAGATCGCATCTGTAATTGGGGAATGTCCATTTAGCTAATTAGTTAGTTATGTAAAGAACAAAAAAGTTATTCTAGGAACATAATCAACAACAGGGTGGTGTGATGTGGCTCAATGGTTAAGGCTCTGGGTGACTGATCGGAAGGTCGGGGGTTCAAGCCCCAGCACTGCCAAGCTGCCACTGTTGGGCCCTTGAGCAAAGCCCTTAACCCTCTCTGCTCCAGGGGGCGCTGTATCATGGCTGACCTGCGCTCTGACCCCAGCTTCCTGACATGCTGGGTGGGATATGCAAAAATTTTTAAAAAAATAAATAATTATTTCACTGTGCTATGTGTAATGTATATGTGACAAATAAAGGCTTCTTCTTCTGAAGTGAAGTTACTGTTACTACCCCAAAGTTGAATATTTTCCAATAACACTTAGAAAATAAGTGTTTTATTCTTCTTACACCACAGCAAGTCTTTTTTTTTTGTTTGTTTGTTTTTTTTTTAAACTGAAGAGCGGCACATCGTACTTTTGCGTTCGTTTCTAGTTACGTTAAACGTTGTGGAGCGTACACGAAACGAGTTAGTTCCTGTTATCACTTACATTAGAACAGCTATAAACAGTCGCTCCCTCACCAGACCCTTTTTTCTCTAGAGATCACATGTAGCTTGTCATGTTATGGAGGAACCTCAAAAGCCTTCCATCCTGAAGAATTTTCTGGGTTAGAAAAATGAACATTTCACACAAAGCCCTGACATTGGAGACTCCAATACATGTCTACATGTCTCCTCTGAGATTTCATATCAAAACAAGGTTGTTGTTTTTTTTTACTCTATGTATATGGAGAAGTCTGACTGATCAAAACTGAGCATTCATCAGCGCTGTGATACAATATATATCGGTCATATATATGTTGAATATATGAAATTCTACGGTTCTTTATTGTTCATTCTCATGTGGTCTGTTTTCTCTCTCTCTGTGTGTGTAGAACTTGGCTGAAAAACTGGGCCTGATAAGTCCTGTTGTTTTGCAGAGCATGTATATTTTTAAGGTACAGACCTTTGCTTTTGATCTCAAAGGTGGTTGTATTTGACTTTTGAGTTTTGACTTAAAATGAGTCTTAGGCAAGATTTTGGAGTTTACAGTATGTTCAGAATGATCGACAGATCATGCATTAAATTTCTGCGTTCTTAATTTTTTTCCCCCCAGCAACCAGGCATTGGTGGAGAAGGTATGAGATCATGCTTAATGGCAGTAACATCTCCTTACTGAACATTTATGTCATGAATTATTATTATGTATGTAGTGCTTTCCCTTCGAAACCGAATGAGTCTGTGTTTATATCATGGGCTCTGGTTCAAACTCTAGCTCGTCTCTCAGACGCTGAAACGTAAAGAATCTCTTCTAGCAAGACAAATTATTAGCCGTCATTATCCTTCTAGATGGTGAAAAGATTTGTGCCATAATTTATCATTAATACAAAGTTAGTTTACAACATAAAATAAAATGTAAGGTTGGATGGATTCTTATGAGAACTGTGATGTAATAAAACCTTTTGACCTGTTAGTGACGCCTCATCAGGATGCGACCTTCCTGTACACGGAACCTCTGGGACAAGTGATGGGAGTATGGATCGCTCTAGAAGACGCAACCCTCGACAACGGCTGCCTGTGGTTCATACCAGGCTCGCACAGGAGTTAGTACACACACACACACATACATACATGCTTATTTATCTTGATGGGTCTGTTCTCAAAGACGGGCATTTGTAGTATAGGAATATGTGCTTTTTTGCAGAGGTAAGTCTTGTGTTCTCATGTATGTGTGTGTAAAAGACGGAATCACCAGGCGGATGGTTCGAACCCCAAAAGGCACATTCCCTTTGACTGACTTCATTGGTCGAGAACAAAATTACGATGACGGTCTCTTCGTAGCAGCACCTGTCAAGAAAGGTTAGCGTCCTGCACCTGTGTAGTGTTTGTGCGTGTATGTGTGTGTGTGTGTGTGTGTTTTTTTTTTTTAAATCATTTCATTATGACTTTACTTGACTATATTTAATATTTAAAAAAAAGAAAAGAAAATGTTTATCAATGTTTCACCTATCAATTTTTATTCAGAGCACTGTTGTCCGCATCCGTGGCATAAAGAACAATTGAATTAGAAGTCTGCTTAATAACAACCATCTTTACTCGTACACCTATCAGCCATAATAAAAGAAACGCCCACTGTGTTTTTAAAGATCATTTTGTAAAATCTAAATACACTTCACAGATCTTTATCGGAAAGGGTTTAGACAATGTTTTTCATGCTAGGTAAACAATTATTGAACATGCCCCTGTGGAAAAGTCCTTAAGACACGAACAGTTTACAGGCGGGAGGCGATTAAGGTCACGGTTACAGTAACTTAGGACACTAAAGAGGCCTTTCTACTGACTCTGAAAAACACCAGGAGAAAGACGTCTAGGGTTCCTGCTGACCTGCGTGAACATGCCATAGACCTGCTGCAGGGAGGCGTGAGGACTGCAGATGTGTCCAGAGCAATAAAGTGTAATGTGTGTAATGTAAGATGACTCAGACGGTGCTACAGGGAGACAGGAAGGACAGCTGATCGTCCTCGCAGTGGAAAATTACATGCAAGCGTGTGTCCCCCGAGACGTGATGGAGAACCTGCAAATGCCTGGGTGGAAGAGTGGAGCAACATCTCACAGCAAGAACTGACCAATCTGGTGCAGTCCATGAGGATGAGATGCAGTAAAGCAGCTGGAGGCTACCAGATACTGACTGTTACTTTTGATATCGACCCCCCCCCCCCCCCCCCTTTGTTCAGAGACTCATTATTCTATTTCTGTTCGTCAAACGTCTGTCAGACTAAAGGCCATGCTGATTGTATGAGATTAGGACCACGGAGCACTGTTTCTTATGTCTTATATCTCCATGCTGCTGAGTGGTTACTCACGTCCTGAGCACCTGGCAGCTTTATTAAACTCTGTGACATTTTCCAAGCTAATTGGCAGTGAGAAAATTCCTTCTAAACCAGTGCTGTATATTCTTGAATGCCACGGTCAGTGGTTGTGGTAGCAGCCACCGCTGCTGGCCATGGAACCCTCTCTATACTAATAGAGATGTGCGTGTATTTCCAACCATCATTGCAGTAATTGTCATTGTTTTATTTCACAATGAATGCAGGTGGCCTGGTTCTAATCCATGGTGAAGTGGTCCACCGTAGCGCCGAGAACACCTCCGACGCATCACGTCATGTTTACACCTTCCATATCATGGAGTCCGAGAACACGTGCTGGAGCTCCGAGAACTGGTGAGAAAGCGTTGCATGTGCCGACTAATGCTGGAAGCTACATTTCTATGGCACGTTACATGAACATGATCTAAGATAAACATATAAACTGTACACTACATGCAAACGAGCGATATTCGGATCCTAACTATACAGTCAGGTCCATAAGTATTTGGACGGCGGCACAATTTTCAAATGTTTGCCTTTGTACATAACAAAGTGTAGCCTTTAATTCAAGGGGTTTAACAAAAATGGTGCACTTACCATTTTATGAACTACAGCCAGTTTTTCATAGTCCCTCCGTTTTCACGGGCTTAAAAGTAATTGCACAGACTAACATAATTATAAATAGAAGGATTATTTTTAATACCTGGATGCAAATTCTTTGCGGTTAATGACTGCCTGACCTCTGGAATCCATGGACATCTCAGAAAGTTGAGTTTCTTAACTTGAGATGCTTTGCCAGACCTTTTACTGCAGCCACCTTCAGTTGCTGCTTGTTTTTGGGTCTTTCTGCCAAAAGTATCTGGTCAAAAGTACAGTACGTGGACATCTGACCATTCAACATCCCATTCCAAACCACCGGCATTAATAGGGTGTTGGTCCTTCCTTTGCTGCAACCTCCACTCTTGGAAGGCTTTCCACTAAATTTTGAACCATGACCTTAACGTGGATTTGCGCTCATTCTGCCGCAAGAGCACGAATGCAACGATGGTCAGATTCACCATACTCACTTCGTATTGTCATGCAGGAACTGGTTTGCGCCTCTTCGTTCCAGTGAAAGGAAATCTTAATGCTGCAGCATTAAACACAGAGACATTCTAGATAATTGTGTGCTTCCAACTTCGTAGCAACAGTTTGAGGAAGACACACATATAGGTATAATGGTCAAGCGTCCACATACTTTTGGCCACATGGTGTACAATATGGGCCACAATGTTTGTATTGATTTGAACCAAGCCACATGGAAATGGTCCAATGGGCACAGACCCAGTAATATAGAGGGAAAAAATGTAAGACACTTTCAGGGGAAACCTTTTATTGCTTTCTCTAATGAACTTACTAGGTGTGAGAATCCCGTTTTGTGGTGTGGGTAGTAGTAGAGCGAAGTAAGCCCTAAATGATTGACTTGAACTATATAAATCCTGTGGATGGTATTTTGCTGGTTAGTAATGTATATATTTATAACAAAATAACCAGCATATAAATAAATTTACTGAGCGTTTCATTTGAAATCTATAACTGTGAACATGTGGATCCTCTCCAATATCCTGTGCAAGTGCTATTTGTGATTATTATTTTTTTTTTTTTCTGTTAAGCACGCTTGTCCATAAATGCTCCTAATCACAGAGGCCAATATGCATAATCTATTTTCTTCACATTGATATTGTCTTTCTTTTACACACAGGCTACAGCCGACTGAAGAGCTTCCCTTCCCATCACTCTACACCTAAAACTGCCTGCTTTATGATATAATAGTTATAGAATTATATTAATTACGAGTATCATTTCCTGTTTTTATAATAATCTGCTAAGACAATTCAGAGTGATACGTCTAGCTCTTACGAAGAGAAAACGAACTCGTAGATCATGTATAATATACGACGCAGTGATTTTGGAACGTTTACTCACTAGGTACAGCGTTCAGTGTTTGAGTATTTTAGGAACTATTCCCATATTTGTATGCACAAACCAAGAATATTTTCTTGGACATGTATTTGGATAATTTTATTAATACAGTCACTGTGCATGATGTTAATGAATAAATCAAATAAAACTTTATAAGGTATATGAAGTCTAAATAAAAATCTGATAAGTGCATTTATTTTAGTTTTTATTATAGTGATCTTAAACCTTATTATTATTATTATTATTATTTTAGGAGAGTTGCAAAAACTGTACAGCCTATTCAACCCTGCACATATTCTATGAGATAGAAGCCAGAAAAAACTGCTTCTAATCATACTGCCCTCTAGTGGCTGCCCAGAAAAGCTGCTATTGAACCCACTTCTACTTTTATTTATTAATTTTTTTTTTTTTTGGTGCTGATCATGTGCTCTGCAGGGAACCCGACACCTCACTTAAAGCCAATGACACAAACAGAGGTACAAAATCATTCGTTTGCGATCCCAGTTCTTTTATCTCGTTTTCTGAACTTACTTTTGTCTGTAAACTCAGTGTTGAGTCAGTAAGGGGTGACAAAATTGTCATGGCTAGACGACTGGGTCGGAGCGTCTCCAAAACTGCAGGTCTTGTTGGGTGTTCCCGGTATGCAGTGGTTAGTACGTACCGAAAGTGGTCCAAAGAAGGTCAACGGTGAACCGGCGAGAGGGTTCATGGGCACCCAAGGCTCACTGACGCACGTGCGGAGCGAAGGCTAGCCCGTCCGGTCCGGTCCGGTCCGGTCCCACATGGTGACTACCACTACGTGTAAGCTTTTCCAACTGTGCTAGGTGGTGATATATAATTCATGATAAACTAATCAGTAGTGTTGGACATTCTTAATGCTGTAAATCAGTAGTAACGATGAAAGTCACAGTTATACAGTAATACACACATGAGCAGCACAGATTGGAACAAAGCAACTCTTTATTTGAAAAAGTAAAGAACACACACAAGCTGTTCAACAAATTCAACGGAATCACTGCAGACATTTTCCTGCAAAACCTTCTCACATTCGATTAGAATTCATTCTAAGGATGTTGACACGATCGGGGTGAAGGTATTTTCCTCACACACACACACACACACACACACACACACACACCTGATCTGATTGCTTTTATTCATATTGGTCAGTGCAAAATGTTCTTCATTTCTTTTGCATTATGAACCCTAACCACAGATATTACGCAAGAATACAACAACAACAACAACCAGTCATGTTCTTCATAGGCTAAATCGATGCATACTTCTGCTGGCAGAAGACTGGAACTAAGAATAAATAACAAAATGAAGACATTTTTGCTTTCATGCATGTTAAAGTCAGTACTGTGCGTGTGTGTGTGTGTGTGTGTGGTGATATTTAAAGGGTCATAAAGATCATTCACGACGATTTCATAAGATTACACGTTACAGTCCGTTTAACCGAGTCTTTGTTTCCGAACAGAAATTATTTGCCGATCGCACACATGTACCAGGTTATCCGAACCCCAGGACAGTCCTGATATTCCCTAAATGTATGCTCTTTGGATAGGTAAACATTTCCGGAGAACCGAGTCGATCCAAAGAGAACATCGTGTCAAGGAACCGCGAGATCGGACACTTCGAGCATGCTTTAATGACCGCACGCGCTACGTGCCTTTCGGTGCATGTAGAAGACATAAACTCGGCATTTAAGAACACTGTTAGCCTGTGAACTCCATCTGCTGTGTTTTTCATTCCGAAATAGCACTGTTGGAAGGGAGATGTATAAACGAAGGGCTGCACGCACACACTCAGAATTCCTCCACAATTATTCGATCAGATTTTCCGGACTGGAATGTTTCGACGCTTAACATCGCACATCTGCGCATTAGCGCACGTGTCGACAAAAGTCCGAGTCGTCTGACAAGAAGATTTTTCGATTTTTGAATTTAAAAATAATCCTGTTGTGAAATAGGGATATAGCGGGTAATGTAAACACAGACGGAAGGCCAGGCAGTTAGTAAAGAATCACACACACACACACACACGACGGGCCGTGCTCTTATACGGAAATAATCCGCGCCAGGGTGGTGCGATACACCCCAAAGCGGGTTTTGGAAGCGTTTTATTCCATTTATATAACAGAAATTTGACAATAATTATATATGTTTTTATTAAATGATTGATACAGCATGCTTTTTAACCATTTACAGCAACATTTCATGTTATGGAACATCCACAAGACAAGTTAGTTCATTATCAATTATGTTATAGAAACTATAAACTGTTATTTATTTATAGACCAGCCTCTACCCCCCCCCCCCCCACGCCGAAAAATAATTGATAATTATATGCTCAGAAATACGGCAACAGAACGAAGCAAACAAAGCGTTCACAGCTTATTTTATTTTTTTAATTCGTTCAGCGTTGAATCACGGTCTCACTGCAAGTCCATCCACGCGTGAGTTCATCTAGATTATTTTGGTCAATGCCAGAGTCCTGTTCTCTCAAATAACAACAAGGGGGTGTACTAAACACTGCATGTGAAAAAAAGCACTCTAAATTAGTGCCAGTGTCTCACTGGAGCTAAGCAGGGTTGAGCCTGGCCGATACTCGAATGTGAGACCTCCTAGGGGAAAACTAAAGTTGATACTGGAAGTGGCCAGCAGGGGGTGCTCACCCTAATGCCTCAGTATAGTGGTGTGGACACTATACTGTAAAAACAGCATGGTCTTTTGGATGAGCTTTTAAATCGAGGTCCTGACTCTCTGTGGTGATTAAAAATGACCGTAAACACTTAGGGGTGTAATATAAAATGATATCAGATGCTTTTTAAATTTTTTTTGAGCTCCTTCAGCACTGATATTTGTGATTTGTTTTATATTGGCCACAATACCTCACATTTATAAAGCACTTCCTGTATTCAAAATTGTTGTGACGTCGTACGTTCCAGGCAAACGAACACACGTGTAAGCTCCTAACGCGGCGTTTCACGGTCGTTTATCGACCTTACTACGGACCACGGTACGTTTTTCCATCATCTGCGTTCAGATTTCGTTCAGTTAAAATGGATATTTTACTACTAAAACCGTAGAGAAAAACAAACGGGGAGTAATAATAAGTTTGGGGAAAAAAAGAAATGAAAGGTTCTTCGGGATAAGGGGTGCAAACTTTTGGACCCTGCACTGTATTCGTGTAGAGTTTTATATCCAAAAATGTTCATGGACAACGTTATGTATAGGACCGCGTGTGTATGCGCGTTAACGCGTGCTCATAACATCAAGAGGACATATAAATACAGCGGCAACAGAAGATTATCGATCTGTGATGTGTACGCCTCCAGCATGGCTACCATAGCGATGGAGCCCACCACCCACGAATAGCTGGCGTTTAAGTTTACACCGGAATCTGCGATCAGGAACATGGCCACGGCGATGATCTGTGCAAACACTGAGGTCGCGGTGCCCTCGAAAGTCTTTTTGGTGCCCGGCCAGCGGATCTCACCCGCTGTGCTTCCAAAAATAGACGCCACGGTGTCTCCGACCCCGACGGCTAGGACGCCAGCATAGGGTGCCAATCCCCCGGCTCCTGCCCCTCCTCCTTTTGACATGCATGGTGCTTGCGAGAGCCACACGGGAATTGAAATTCCCAAAAGCAGGTAGATATGCGTGATGATAATTGGCCCCGAGTCCCTATCATCCAGGAAGAGAGCCAGCGACCTGCGCAGCATCGAGCCCAGCGGGCGAATCCGGAAAATCCGCACCAATTCCAGGAAAAGGAACAATGCTAGACATACAACGGCTGCCAGGTGCAGTAGAGGGCGATCGAGTGCCAACCCAGGAGCGAAGGTTAACACGATAAGGAGGTGGAAGTACTTTCTTACAGTCGTGGAGGCTTGGTACTTCTTGGTGCTTTCTGAGCGCCGGGTGTTCTGACGCACTACCACGATCACTGCAGCCGAAACCAGGAACGTCCAGTATGCCAACAACCAGAGACGGGCACTGTTATGCGTGAGGAATTCTAAAATCCAGATGACAGGGTGGTGTCCAGTGAGGAGGGACAACCAAGGAACGAGCAAGCCCAAGCCGAGTACGGCTGTCATGACGTGAAAAAAGGCGGACGCTGCCCATGTTCCGGATTCCATAAAGAGGAAGAGGAGGGCAAAGATAAGGCCGAGCATGACCAGTCCTGCCACGGCTACAGGAAGGAAGAAATGAAGCGGGTCCGTGTTGGTACTGGTACTGGTGCTCAACGAGCGCTTGATCAGCTGGTTGATCATGAAGCTGAGGCCACCCAGGATGAGCAGGGCTTCTCCGGGTGTGAAGCAGCGCGGGAGGAGATAGAGGAGGATCAGACTTAGGTAGACAAAAATCAGCAGCACCTCCAGCACCTCAATCACCTCCGAAACCAGCAGTGTCTGTTTGACTGTGTAGACGATGGCGCTGGCAGCGATTCCCGTAATCACACAGGTGTTGCTGGGCACCGGCCGCGTGACTCCCAGCGCAATGAGCGACAAAAACAGCGCCAACATCATCCCCGTCACCGTGATCACCATCGCGAACCGCTCGAAGTGGACGTTCCCCACGGCGACGCAGCGAACCCGTAAAACGAGCCCGAGCAACGGAAGCAGCATGCTGGCCGGCAAGACGCCGCTATTGGCTGACGGGCGGAACTGGAAGACCGCCGCTCCCGTTCGCAGGAGGCGATCCCATTTGTACTGGACGTAGAAGGCCTGGACAGCCAAAGCGATGCAGCACCATGATAGCTGGTTCCACACGGCCACGTGCACGCACAGGACGATAGAGAACACCACCAACGACTCCACCAGCACCGGATCCGTCTGCATGATTTGCGAGTTGCGTGTAAACGACGGGCGGTGTGACGCGCTACAGGGCTCCCTTAAAGAAAAGAGATGCGCCTCCCAGCTCTCGGATCGGTCAGAATCTCGGTGCGAGGTTCAGGATCATCGACGTGGTCCTCGGCATGGTCCCCTCTACCTCCGAAAGAAACACAATACAAAATCGTAACCAACAAAAACTATTTAGATTTCTAAAACAAATACCAGCACAGTTGGATTATTTGCTACGAACTGAAAAGGCCTGTGAGCGTCCTCCAAGTGTCGCGAGTCCAGCATTTTTGGCAGGGGTTGTAGCAATTTTCTAATCACAGGTCTATCGACGGAGGATCTTCATCGTATAACCTGATACACGTCATAGCACAGCATGTTATAGAATTCGGCCGAGGATTTTATCGTGCGACAAGTATTAATCGTATACGTGTTAAAGACGCTGTAATCGCACAGACTAAAACCAGCTTAAGTCACACCGGCGCTGACGAGCACAAAGATCAAGTCCGTAAAAACAACTTTCCGGTTTTTACGCTTTGTATTTCACCTTTAACGCACGATCTCAGAGACTCGGGATGAAATGCAACTGAACAAACGCCGTCCTGCCTTCTTTTCCCTGCTCTACTAGCTGATTATTTTGGATTTAGCGTAACTAAATAGACAGGACGGGAATACTCTAGTACTAGCTCTGAGGACCACTGGTGCAACTCGGTACTTTTCCCTCATGTAGAATTATTTCCGTCTGGCATATCAATTTCACTTCTACACTTTCAAAAATATTTCCAGGTAAAATACGCAGATTAAAGGGGACAGAAGTCGGCTGTTGATATCGATACTAGCTGAATCACAAGCACACAAAACAAGTCTTTTTATCAAAACTGAGACTTTTAGCATACAGCGTCTTCATCTGACAAACATGTTGAGGAATTTCACACTGTTGCTGTAATAACCAGGCGGTTGCTAAATTCACATGACTCAACCACCGTGCCTTACCACGCTGAACTTTGGCCCGGTCAACGCTGGCAATGCGTGTAGCTTAATGAACGAGTTAAATGACCTACAATAATAACACTAATGAAAAATGTTTGTGGAGACCTGACCGTATGTGTTTCCTCTCTAAACTGTTGACACAAAAATGGAAACGCGCTTCCTTCCACAACTTTCTTCACTGGAACTAAGGCGCCCAGAACATGTTCCAGCATGACAATACACCCGTACACAAAGCGAGGTCTATAAAGAGTGTCCTCATCCCCTCTGAACACCTTTGGGATGAACTGCAACGCCAACTTCCCACCAGCTAACATCAGTGGCCTGACCTCACTAATGCCCAGATTGCTGAATGGGCAAATCTTCACAGCCACCCTCCAAAAGTTTGTGGACAATCTAGTGGAAGCCTTCCCAGAAGAGTGAAGGTTATTACAACAGCAATAGTGATACCAGATACATCTGGAAAGCAGATAAATCTTGGAAAGGTCACAGCTGTAAGACACCTTGATCACAAGCTCTTCAGGCCCACGATCGGGAACAAAACAACTAAATCTGAGGGCCTATGAGGAAAATGCTAATTCGTACAGTACTGTACTGTACAGTACAGGGGTTCTCAAACCGCTTACAGTCAGGGACCCCTTTAACTGTTCCATCCGTCCATCTATCTTCTATACCGCTTATCCTTCAAGGTCACATGGAACCTGGAGCCTATCCCAGGGAGCATCGGGCACAAAGCGGGGTACACACTGGGCAGGGTTCCAATCCATCGCAGGGCCATACACATTCATACACTACGGACACTTTGGACACGCCGATCAACCTACCGTGCGTGTCTTTGGACTGGGGGAGGAAACCGGAGTACCCGGAGGAAACCCCCGCAGCACGGGGAGAACACGCAAACTCCGCACACACAGGACGGCGGCGGGAATCGATCCCCCGACCCTGGCGGCGCGAGGCGAACGGACAAATTAAGCGCACGATTTTAAATGCATGAAATAATGTTTAGTCTAGTTAACGGAGCTCGTTTATCGTCGTTAGAGTCTCCTTTTTGAAAACTAAAAATTGCAATCCGATTCCACTTGACATTATTTATATGCATTTAATAATGGGGGGAAAAAAACACACAGACGCCCTGGTTATTTCTTCACCATCCCCACTGCGAGAACCAGGAGTCTTCAAGACTTGGCATGAAGAACGCTGGGCTATAACATTACACTGTAATTCATAATGCATTTCAGGTTGGGACTAACCCAAAGGTGTTACCATATCAAGAGAGCTTATTAAGGAGGAGCATGATAAACTCCATTCAGGTGATCAGAGCAAAGGTGTCTGGCTCTTGGACCTGGGTCTCATGTAATAATAGCATCTAATTGCAATGCCTCTGTAATGAAACACTACACCTTTAAGGTAATGTTATTGTGCTGTAATGCTAGACATTACACCAGCAATCAGTAAAGCAGCTGTTACACGTACAATAACGGGCAAAAATCAGTAATTGATATGAAAAGTGCATTTCTGATTAGAACAGATTGATCTGTTTTATGGCCTTTGTTAACTTTAACCATTGTGACAGTCGCTTTATTATAGGATCATTACTAGCATGAATGAATTGAAGGCTAATGATTAAAGCTGAAACAGACTTTATGATTCAATTATGAAGATTATCAAATAAAAAAAGATAGAGAGAGAATTCACCTACCAGCAGATCGTTGTGAAAACACTAAAACGCTACAACACCAGGATAATGATCTTGGGCGATATTTGAGCTCGCTTCTTCTAACACGCCAATACTGCTGCCTACCTGTATTCCGGCAGATCCCACCCTCCTAGACTGGGATTGGCTACTGACATCCAGCTTTCTGTGCTCTGATTGGTTAATAGTTCGGACTCACAGTTGGCTCGCGGATTGGGCAGTTTAAAAATTATACACGTTAACGTCGCAAACATGTAAAAATGTAGGAAAACGTACGGTTATCATTAAACTAATCGTTCGATAAGTGTCCGTTGCTTGTAGGAAAAAAAAAAAACAATAACCCTAGCATAAGAGGCGGGGTTTTGTGGTAATACAGGTGCAAAATAAATACGCAGAGGAATGGGAAATGGGTTGCGACCTGACAGTTAAGTCACGTGGTACAACAAATGATATTATTTAAATAAAATAAAAAATCAAACGTACTATAAAACATTTTTAAAAAATCATTTAAATTAAAATTTCTATGTACGTATGTATGTATTGGAGAGGGATTCCGGAAATTGACTCGACAATGTGACGTAAACGAATAGCGCGGTTCTGATTGGTCACGTGGTCGGGGTGAAGATGGCGGACGCGGAGATTTGTATCAGGTAAATGACAGAAAAAACAAACTTCAGTACATTCAAAAATGGTACGGTTCGGAACTTTCTTTGTGCCGCGTCTTTATTTTGGAATTTCCTTAACGACCCTCTGTCGAGTCGTGAAAATGTCAGAACGTCTTTCTCGGAGCTATGCTTGGAAAGTGAGTGTACACAAAAAAAATGTGGAGGGAACGTGGTGGACAAATTCCAAATGACGACATTGGACGTCTAGGGCACTACATAGGGCACTACATAGGGTGTAGAGGCAGTTGATTCGGCATGCTATGTAGCGCACGAATATAGGCAGCAGTGAGCTATTTGGGATTTGAGCCGGTGAAAGCTAAGCTAACAATGAAGCTATTGGATGGGTAGCTAAAGCACCGAATCTTAACCTTTATTCCTTATCGGAAACTTGTAATGAAATGTAAACGGTTGACTTGGAATTTATTAATACCTTCGAGTTCGATTTGGCCGACATTTTTAAAATCAGCTTTCATCCTTCTAATTCGAATTCATTGTGTATTTAAAACAAACCACGCATTCATTAACGTTAATAAGTTGAAATAAAGTAGAAGCTACATCCAAAACATGACTTTCTGGATTTTATATTGCGTTGCTTAACACAATCAGTTCAGTTCAATACGAGCTGCTTAGACACCTAGTGAAAACTTTCAGTGTACTTTTACTCACTCTGGGTGCTTTTATTGACCGTATAATGAATGTGCACTACCTTCAGTTGCCCTAAACACCAATATATTAATATTAATAGCTTTATCTTTGATCATTTTAGAAGCAGTCGGGAGTTATGGACCATCTTGCTGGGGAGATCTGCTCTTCGGGAACCGGTTAGTACCATGCACCTATCTATCCGTTATTCACCTTTCCGGCAGGTTTCCAGGGGAAAATCCACCCTGGATGACTTGTATGGGAATATCTATTATCGGTATGTGACCTTTGATGGTTTAATGGTTTCCTGCGTTACCCACTATGCCGTTCTAATGCTTGCCAGCGGTGGATCCAGTGGGAATTCATCCTTCCTTGAAGAGATTGATGCAGCAGCACTTTAGTCCTTCGGTCTGTTCGGCTCTCGCACCTGCTCAACTCGGCTGCGTCGCGTTCCGGGTCTTTGCGTCCAACGTTTGTGTCTCCGCTATACCCATGTTGGATTTCTCCTTAATATGACATTTCATAGCCCTGGAAATAGGGATGGGCGATATGGACTTAAAACTATATCACGGTATTTTCTGGTATTTATTGCCTTAACGATGTCATTCATGATATAAATATAGCACCATGCACCGTTGTCTTTGGCTACAGGTGATGGCTGTGATCTTGAGAGCCTCGGAAACACAAACACTGATGTAAAAATAAAACTGCTTCACGTCCGCGTCCCGCCGTACTCGTTTTTGCTCTGCACGTGAGCAATGAATGGGTCGCATGCAAATACTTCATTAACTAGGCTTTATCGTTATTATCGCGGGAAGACTAATTCTTATTGTGGGGAGAATTTTCTACCGGTATATCGAGAAAACAGAGGAAGCGTTCGTGCTTTTGTTTTCAGGAACCGACAGCAAATAATGAAAATGCAGCATCAACCAACAAGGTAGCGCAAGAATTACTAAATACATCGCAAATACTTCAGTATAAACATATTATAGGCTGGGGTTTTCTGGTAAGTGATGAGTTGAATTATATGTGTTAGAACAGAAAAATCCCCAAACTGTGCTGGACTTTATTTTGCTGCATAATTATTCATTCATTCATTCATTCATTCATTTATTTATTTATTTATTTTCCCTCTTTCTTTCCCTTAACAGTCCCAGATCCATGCGGAGTTAGAGCGATATGGAGAGCGGTTGTTGCAGGGCCTGGCGTACTACAAACCACCCAGGTAAAGCTGGCTTCCAGAATGTACCGTATTTCCAAACTTTGCTTAGATTTTATTAAAGTAGGAGAAAAAAAAAAGCATATTTTCCAGCTGTCCGGCTTCCAGATGATAAATGCTGTAGAGCAGGGAATGATGCAACGGTAGCGTGTGATGTAACTCTTTCGGGATAAGAGGAATAAGACACTTCGGGACATGCTGTTTTAGGAAAAGAATCAACCTTAGGTCGGTAACGCGTCGCACGCTAGAGATCGACCGATTTGATCGGTTTTGCCGATTATTCGACAGAGATAACCGATCGCTCGGACGATCCGTTATCCGTTAAAATCCACACTGGGAGCTTTTTAATAGTTTTTAATATCAGATCGTTTTTCCCGGTCGCGTCTTTTGCGGGAGCGGCTGAGAAGCGTCCACTGTCATTATACGGTACGAGAGCGGCCTCTAGAGGCGAAATAAAAACTATCGCTGACAAATACATAGCGCTTTTCCGCCACATAGTAAGGCTCGCCTCGACTTTTGTTGTGTTATTTGAAGTGTTTTTTATTTGTTTATTTTTTTTTTGGTTCAGTTTGGATGTATATCTTTTTATTTGCTTTTAATATTTATTTACAGTTAATATATTAATATTTATTTCATTTAAAAAAAGTACAGTACATTTCCATGGTGCAGTCAGTCACTGTTTATTTTTGTAATAAAGTTCAGCAGTATTTTACTTCCAGTGTTGTTTTCATTCAGTATCAGACTAATCGGATGATTAATCGGTTATCAGGAGATACTGCTCAACTTCGATATCGGTATCAGTAAAATGCTAGAAATCGGTCGACCTCTACACCACGCCAGAGTTTGATCATTTTTTGATCATTCAGTTTGATCATTTTTCTGTAACAGTGTGGCCCCGTCATGCTTTATTCGTTACTTAATGAGTAACAAACAATAAAAGATGCAGACATGGGCCCCCACTTTGTGTTGCGTTGGGACCATTTCTATTTGCAGTGGAATGTAATTGAACTGAACTTTTGCTTTTCTTAGATGACTTAAAGTTGCAGCAGTTATTTAGAATGAAAATCTGGGCTAATTTTTTTGCGTGGAGTGAGTATGTGCATGTGTAAACTGCTCTCTGCAGACTGTAGTGAGGTTGTGTGAAGTGTTGGTGTAAATGCGCTGGTTGTTTGTGTGCAGCTCTTCATCAGCAGACAAGTTAAAGGCCGATAAAGATGTTCCTCAGTCGCTTAAAGAATTCGGACTCCGCATCAGCAAACTTCTGGTAATCGGCGTGAAGCTCCTTGCTCCGCCAAAACACCTTCACACGCTTGACATGAAGAAAAAATATTGGCACCCTGAATCAAATTTCCATTTTTGCGCCATAAGTCTACGTACCCAGATATGATCCCTCACTTGTTGTGTGTGTGTGTGTGTGTGTGTCAGGGGCTGGATGAGCAGCAGAGTGTACAGATTCTGCAGTGCTACCTGCAGGAAGACTACAGAGGAACTCGAAACTCCCTGAAGGCTGTGCTGCAAGATGAGAGACAAAGCCAGGCTTTACTGCTCAAGGTCACACTCCTCTGTCTATCTCTGGGGCTAATTGTGTGTTTTTCCATACATGTATCTGTCTGTCGGTTTCCTGTCCATGCCTCGTTTGTTTGTTTTATTCTCCATGCATCTCTCCGTCTGTTTTCCTGTCCATGCCTCCTTCTGTCTGTTTTATTCTCCATGCATCTGTCTCTGTTTTCCTGTCCAGGCGTCTCTCCGTCTGTCTGTTTTCCTGTCCAGGCGTCTCTCCGTCTGTCTGTTTTCCTGTCCAGGCGTCTCTCCGTCTGTCTGTTTTCCTGTCCAGGCGTCTCTCCGTCTGGCTGTTTTCCTGTCCAGGCGTCTCTCCGTCTGGCTGTTTTCCTGTCCAGGCGTCTCTCCGTCTGGCTGTTTTCCTGTCCAGGCGTCTCTCCGTCTGGCTGTTTTCCTGTCCAGGCGTCTCTCCGTCTGGCTGTTTTCCTGTCCAGGCGTCTCTCCGTCTGGCTGTTTTCCTGTTCACGCATTTGTCTGTTTGCTTTTCCGTTATGCCCCCCCCCCCCCCCCCCCCCCATTTTCCTGTCCATGCCCAGCGGTCCATTTCCCTGTCTGTGGGTCTGTAAGTCTCTGCTTATCATTTTATGCCTTTGTGTCTAAATTCAGTGTTTTCAGTTCAGAGTGGGGGGGTGGGGGGGGGGGGGGGGTGATCATGTCTCTGTCTCATACTTCATTTCCTCTCTAAATCATTTTATCTCTCTCTGTGTGTATTTGTGTGTGTGTTTGTTCTTCAGATAGCAGATTACTACTATGAAGAGAGAGTTTCTCTCTTGCGCTGTGTCCTCCTCCTCCTCACCTACTTCCAGGATGAGCGACATCCCTATAGGGTAAATCTGGGTCTCATCAAATCGGTCCGTTTCTTGGTCCTCAAAGTCACACGAGCAAAAGGAAGGGGTGTAGAATCACCCACAGTTGCGCATGTCTTTAAGCTCATGACAGTTGTCACTCCAGGGTGCTCTATGAATTACATTTAATTCTAAGATTAATAAGAGCAGCTTACAGCATTAACATCTTTTATTATTTTTTATATTGCCTCTCCTCTCACTCGATTGATTTTTGGTATTGTCTCCTGTCAAGCTAAATTATTGGCCATGGTAAATAGAGCTTCTGTATACAACGTCTGGTCCTGATTTGCTGTCCTGTATCGCTGTGCTTATTCAGGAGGAGTATGCTACCTGTGTGAACAAGCTGGAGAAAGATCTCGTGTCAAACTACCAACAGCAGTTTGAGGCTCTTTTCAATGCAGAAGCTCCAACATGGGAAACCCATGGAAACCTCATGGTGAGTCTTTCTATCCATCTCTCTCTCTCTCTCTCTCTCTCTCTCTCTCTCTCTCTCTCTCTCTCTCTCTCTCTTTCTCTCTTTCTCTCTCTCTCACACACACTTTTCATTCTTGTTCTCCTTCTCTTTTTCTCTTTGTAGACGGAGAGACAGGTGTCTCGGTGGTTCTCTCAGTGCCTGAGGGAGCAGGCATTGTTGTTGGAGGTCCTGTTTCTTTACTATGCCTACTTCGAGATGCCTTCAAGAGACCTTTTGACCTTTGCTCGGCTGTTTAAGGAACAGGGTTTCGGACAGCGCCAAACAAACAGACATCTCGTGGACAAGAGCATGGATGCCCTAGTGGACCGAATCGGGTTCGAAAAAACACATTATCAATAGCAATTAGTGTGTATATTAGAACAAACATGCATAGCCGGTATGTCAAGCTAACAAGTTACTGCCTAATAATCCAAAAAGATCTGATTTTAAAGACCAGGTTTAATACCAGTGGTAAAAATACACATTATTCAAATTTAGTGTTTGGAATAAATTTTTTTTTTTCTCTTTACATTTTTAAAGCTTTTTTTTGAATCCGCACCACTTCTGTATATTTGTTTTTATTAGTACCCGTGCATAAAATGTGTAAATAAGAAGTTTGTGGTCGTGTACTCTACTCTGCTCGTATAGATATTTCAGCTGTTTGATCCTGGTCGAGGGGATGGACATCGACTTCCTGCATAAATGCGCTCTGGAAGACCGGACGGAACAGCACCAACTCTGCAGCACGCACGACATCAACAAGGTAACACTGCAGAACCACACCGCAGCTAATCACTGGAGTTGTACAGCTGTGTGTTACTGGGTCTGTACCTTGTTCCGTATTAGCACTGTAACACGTTACTATAAACGTGACACGCACCACCGGTCAAAAGTTTGTGGACACGCGACTGAAATGTTTCTCATGATCTTAAAAACCTTCTGGTCTGAAGGTGTGCGATCAAGTGTGTGAAATCGGCGTCATAGACACGAAATATAATCGTGGCAACATGTTCATTTCTTTCATTCGAAAACTAGCATTCTATTTACGTATGTTTTTGAGTCACATATGATGTTACCCCAGGGCAAAGTGTTTGGTCCCTGACAAGTTCGTCCGTCGTGTGATTTAGTAGATGTCTGGAAAAAACCATTCAAACCTTCTACCTTTCTTTCTATAGGAGATGGATCAGATGTTGCTGACGTTCGGTGATATCTCTCACCACGGCCCGGTTCTGCTGGCCTGGGTCCTTCTGAGACACACTCTGCAACCGGTCGAAGCCGGACCGACCATCAAACGCCTCGGACACACCACTTTGCAGCTCGGGGTGTTCCAGTATCTCACGGACATGTTGCAGGCCCTCGGCAGCACGGGGAACAACGTAGGAATCACGTACTCTAACGTTAGATGTAGCTCAGCCAGAAGCTATGAAATGGCTTCATGAGTATAAGTTACTCACATGTTGTTCGCCATATATTCATAATACTGATACATTTAATGTTAAAGAACACAGATGGCTGACTTATATATTCTTCTTGTTTGTCTTTTATATGTCTCTTCTCTTCTCTATCTCCTTTTTCTTGTCCTCCAGTGCACTGCCAGTACTGCACGTATGTGCATCTACGGTCTCCTCTCATTTGTAGTCACTTCGTTTGAAGAGGACACGCTGGGCAGTCAGCAGGTAACGACTCTTAGTTATTTTTTTCTTTTTTTTCCTTTTTTTTTTTCCCTTTTCCTCTTGTGTAAAAAAATTTCGCAAGCCACATCGAAAGAAAACTCCGCAAAAGTTTCAGTAACGCTGATTTCCAGCAGTACACCAAACGGGTACGATGTCCAAATTCTCAGTATCCGTTAAACAGCAGGTGAGAAATTCCCGGAAGACCTATTGCTCGACGGTACGTACTGTCATGGTGTGCGATTTCGAACGCAGCCCACGTTCTAAGTCTACGGGACGTGTTGTATTAGCACGAGAGGATATTGGTTTGCGCTGCAACGGCGTTTAATTAATTTTATCCGATGGAAACGTTTTATCTTTCATAATGTGGTTAATTGTAAATCCTTTTCGCGCTTTATTTTCTAGCACCTGATCAACGTCGCGTGTGAGGTTCTCGCTGCCCCGAGTCTAGCCGAGCTCTTCTGGGAGTCGGTGAGTATTACAAACGCACAGTAAATGAACACGACGCTAAAACGTCACTCTGGCCTCTGTCTGATCTTTTGTCCATTCTGTAGAAACCCAATGTGGGTTTGGAGATGATCTTGGACTCAGCAGTGGGTGTTTTCCCTTATAAGATTGGACCGTTATTGCAGCTACTCACAGCACTGCTGTCTGATAAATCAACTGCCAAGAGAGTAAATATATATACACACACACACACACACACACACACACACACACGGTGTGGTCATATTACATGCCGAACTATGATTAATACATAAGACCCAAGTTTTCAGATATTACTGAGTATTATTACTAGATATGACTTACACACACACACACACACACACAACTAATGTAACACTCTCTTACTCAGGTGTACATGATTCTGGATAAAATGTCCTTCTACACGGAGGTGTGCAAACACAAACCCAGTGACGTGCTGTCCAGCGAGGACGAGACACTGTGGCGGAGACAGACACCGAAACTTCTCTATCCTCTGGGTCAGTGGGTGTGCCCGAGTATTTGTTTAAACCTGTTTCAGATTCTGTCAGTGCTTCTCTCTCTCTCTCTCTCTCTCTCTCTCTCTATCCAAAACCTTTCAGTTTTAAAGATGTAAAATATGTAATTTTGTGACTTTTATAGACTACTACCACTACAACTAATAATAATAATAATAATAATAATAATAATAATAATATTAATGCTACTGAGAACAGTAGCAATATCAACATCGACACCAAGAATAACAATAGAAACAAGATCAATAACAAAAACGGGATTGGAGGTTCGAATCCCGCCTCCCGCGTTTGCATGCCCTCTCTGTGCTTCAGGGGTTTTCTCCGGGTATTCCGGTTTCCTCCCCCAGTCCAAAGACATGCGCTTGCCATTTTCAAATTGCCGGTAGTATGTGAATGTGATTTGTGCCCTGTGATGGGTTGGCACCCCATCCAGGGTGTCCCCTGCCTTTTTGCCCCAAGTTCCTTTGGATAGGCGTCAGGCTTCCCCGTGACCCTGTGTAAGATTGGATGGATCCACTGTAGCAGTATCACCAACAACAATATCAACTACAGTAATGGCGTTCGCACTATCACCAAGACCAACAGTATCAAACTACTGTATAATAGTATAAACAAGAACAACTAACGGTGATGTTTTACTGAAACCTATGGTTAGGAACAGGAAAACCATGCAGTGGATCCTGCTTGTTTCTTTATTTGAGGCTTTTGTTTAATTTTTCCAGCCCGGAAATTAGCCCCGCCCCCAGCCAGAACTATGCTCACCTCTGCTCCCTTTTGTTAAAATACAACCCACAT
This sequence comes from Ictalurus punctatus, assembly GCF_001660625.3. Classification (NCBI taxonomy): domain Eukaryota; kingdom Metazoa; phylum Chordata; class Actinopteri; order Siluriformes; family Ictaluridae; genus Ictalurus; species Ictalurus punctatus. Next base: position 1,981,957 of record NC_030433.2, read on the forward strand.
GGCACATGCGATTTCCACACAGTTAACAGTGGAAATCCCTTTTCTCCTTTATTTATTTTATTTTATTTTTAGCCTTGCATCGTTTCATGTGTGGAATACATGAACGTGCAAATTTAAATTCGCATGCATCTCTCTGTGTTTATCTTGACTTTCGCTCTCTCTCTCACAGGCGCGGGTCAGACCAACTTGCGGATGCCGCAGGGGTGTTACGGTCAAGTTTCGGCGAGCGAGCACGGCTACATGGTGCGCTGGGATTATTCTTATTCGTCATGGACCCTCTTCACCTGTGAGATTGAGATGCTGCTGCATGTCGTCTCCACCGCTGGTAAATGTTCACACACACAACGTTGGTTACTGTTTATTGTGTAACACATCTCTATTACAACGCGCATTTCAACGGTAAAACGACCCCGGGTATCATTTGATGTAAGGAAGATGCTCTGAAAACAATGCATGTGATTTTATGGTATAATATATATCTTTTACTTTTAAGCAATTTGATTGTCAGACATCTCTATATATATATATATTGTGCAAGTCCTGCATTTGCTTTTGGTTTATTAAATGTCTTATTAATGTTGAAGATCAGTCAGAAGTTGCTTTTTCTATATTTGTACCGAATACCTATATGACACCTAGTTGTCAAATCAGGTTTTGGTGTTTTTGATTTTTATTTATTTATTTATTTTTTTTCATGCATTTTCTGAAACGTGTGTTTATAGACGTGTTGGCGCACTGCGAGCGAGTGAAGCCGATTTTGGACCTGGTGCATAAGATCATCAGCACTGACTGGACAGTGTCTGACTGTTTGCTGCCCCTCACGTCACGCATCTACATGCTGCTGCAGAGGTGAAGGCGCTCGGATTCTCTTTCTCCAAGTCTGCACGTAGCTCGCTCGTCTTTGCGGCGGGGGCGGGGTTTCGAAGTGTATCTCTGTTTATTTCCAGTACGTTGTGAATCGATAGGTAATTGAATTATCATCGGATTTGTCTTCAGGCTGACCTCCGTAATAAACCCGCCGGTGGACGTCATCGCATCGTGTGTCAACTGCCTCATCGTGCTCGCCACAAGGCAGCCTGCGAAGGTGGGCGGGGCCTAAAAGCCATTCTGAAATGGCAATTTTAACGTCAATATAACCGCGAGTTCTTCTCTAACGCTTCTGTAATTGTATAGGTTTGGTCCAGTCTGCAGCACACTGGCTTCCTACCTTTCGCTTCCACCCCTCTAACCAACATGGCACAGGCCATCAGGTGAACACCAGCGCCGTACACTTATTAAACTGAAAACACGCACACAGCCAGTAGTATATTAAATAAATATGTCAGGGTTATGGAGATATTTACACCATATAATTTGATGTCTAATGTAGCAATTGCTGGATTGCTAAGTCCTTTCGCTCTTTCCTTGGTCTGACAGTGCGGAAGGCATGAAGGCAGGTAACTACGGTAACCTGCTGGTGCTGATCGAGCAGCCAAGAGGAGAGTATGCAGTGACCATTGCCTTTTTGAGACTGGTGACCACGCTCGTCAAGGTAACCTGGATCACGCTCATACCTGTGAACTTTTTTGTGTTGATAGAGGTGTTTGTATAGCATGTGTTTTGTAACCGTAAACCAGTAACGCTTTAAATTAAGCTTCCATAAATTTAAATATGAACGAAATACACCTGCATTTATTAATGCTGATTTGATACATGTCCAAGTGTAAATGGAGGAGTTTGTGATTCAGCTTCAGTTCTGGATTTTAATAGAGACGCGTTGAATGCACTGATGGTTGTGGGTGGTTAACAATTGCACAAATTAATTTTTTTTTTGTATGTATGTAGGGTCAGGTGGGCAGTACTCAGAGCAGAGGGCTCATTCCCTGCGTGCTTCTGGTCCTGAAGGAGATGCTACCTACCTACCACAAGTGGCGCTATAACACACATGGTGTCCGGGAGAAGATTGGTGAGAGACGCGCGCACACACACCTTGTTCTGATTTCACAGAGTAGACCGCTTATACAGTGGTGCTTGAAAGTTTGTGAACCCTGTATAATTTTCTATGTAATCTACATAAATAAGGTTAATACTTGGTTATACAGTGTGGTGCAATCTAAAAAATTCTGTCTTCATCAGGTTGTTTGATTCTGGAGCTGGTCCATGCAATCCTTAATCTAAGTCCTGAGGGGGAGTCACAGGGCAGGTATGGCAACCCATGACAGTGATGATCATTGATAGTTTTTCAAGCCATCTTCCTTAAGTGAAGGTTCCTTAAGTGCGTAATAGTTTGTATACCCTGCAGAGTGCACTCTGTTCAGTAAGGAATATTTTCTGCTCTTTTCCCCTTCTCTCAGTGCCTTGCATAGGTTAAACTGCTATTCCCTTACTTAATACCTGTTCCGTTGATGTGTGGCTTTGTTCAACCTGTTTGGCATTTGTTCGTGTGTGTGTGTAGATTGAGTCTAAAAGTATTATTTTCTTCTTATGAGACTCAATGTGTGCATTTGGTGACCTCTGACCCCTGCAGCACTCCCAGCCTGCAGTCTCTATGTATCTACAGTCTGGCGAACACTGAAGCAGGCCAGGCCGTGGTGAACATCATGGGCGTGGGAGTAGACACCATCAACACAGTGCTAGCAGCTCAGCCCAGCAGGTGTGTATGTGAGTGGGTGGGTGGGGGTGGGGGGCTAAGATTAGGGATCTTTCTCCACTATCTCTTAGAAACATTATATTGTCTGTCCAAACTTCCGCCCGTCTGTTCGTCCGTGCTTCCATCCGAGATTCTCGTTAACACACGGACGACTGGTTGAACGTTTCTAGGATTTATACGGGAATTAACATTGTACTCAACAGATGAACTGATTAGATTTAGCACGTGATCCAAACAGGATCAAGGTCACAGCAAGGTCAAATGTTTGAAATAGTTTTTCTTTAATAGCTTCCTTCCTGATTTGATGATCTCCAGTAGGGCTAGACTTGTTGGTGGAGGCATCCACTGTATTTTAAACCGCAGAATGAAATTTTTATCTTTCTCTCTCTCTCTCTCAGTAGTGGGAGCTGTGAAGGTCCTGGTCAGGTGTTGATTCAGACAGTGAAGTTGGCTTTCTCGGTAACCAACAATGTCATCCGACTCAAACCACATACAGACACCGTTTCTCCTCTGGAGCAGGCACTCACACAGCATGGTGAGCGCACACACACACACACACACACATTTCATATTGTAAAACAATAACCACCACCACACCAATACGTCACACCAATATACGACACACCGATATGAAACTTTACTTGATGGAATAATTTGACCAAAGATGCAAAATGGTATTACCTACCAAGCCATTTTGTCTGCGGAGACGATGTGTATTATGAATGCAGATCACATGATGCGTATCTGGTAGCTGCAGACCTGTTTGCTACATTAGCCTCAGTTCCAGTGCAAAGCTAAAAACGCAAACCTCAGACACCAAACACGTATAATATAATATATATTTCTGTTACAGGTGGCCATAGCAACAACCTGATAGCAGTTCTGGCCAAGTACATTTACCACAAACACGATCCTGCTCTGCCGAGACTCGCTGTTCAGCTGCTGAAGAGACTCGCCTCGGTAAAATTACAGAATACTTTTGCAAACACACTTTTTTAATTGAGTAGGTTAATACTTGGTTATACAGCGTGGTGCAATACAAGTCTCAATAGTCAATGTTTTTAAAAGATTTTATACTTGTATTTATATTTGTTCTAATTCATGTGCATGTATTTTATTCGTATTTTACGGTGATACTCTGGTCGATATTTTACATGTATATATTATTATACCTATTTTTATTTTTATTTTTATATATAAAGTGTTATGTTTCGGTAAGTAGGGTCACATTCAGCAATCTGCTTTTACATGACTACAAAATCCCATTGTGTGTGTGTGTGTGTGTGTGTGTAGGTGGCACCCATGTCAGTGTACGCTTGTTTAGGCAGCGATGCAGCAGCCATAAGGGATGCATTCCTTCGACACATGCAGAGCAAAACGGTGGACCTGCGCGTCAAAGTCACCATCTTGGAGTTTCTCACCGTTGCCGTGGAGACGCAGCCGGGTCTCATCGAGCTCTTCCTCAACCTCGAAACCAAGGAGGGCAGCGAGGGGACAAAGGTCAGAACTCGGCTAAGTATTAGTGCTCGACATCAGATGGTTTTTATTTATTTTATTTTTTTTCTTTCCCTTTTTCTCCCCCCTCCCTCCCTGCTAAACCACTGTGTAATTACGTCGTTGTTATGGAATTGAATTACATACAGACAAAAAAAGAAAAGGAAAAAAAACCCAACTGTGGAAGACTGGACAAGTTTCATTTCTGGCTTTCAGAACACATTTTCTTGCCACGAATTAGAATTTTGTTGTGGATAAGCCTTGAACAGTTCCAGATTAGGTACTGGTTGCATGTCTGTGGAAAAGCAGTATGCATGTAGTGGGTATCTGGATAATTGTCCGTCCGTTAGGAGTTCTCCCTGGGCGAGTGGAGCTGTCTGTCTGTGGTTCTGGAGCTGTTGGACTCGGATGTGCAGAGCCAGTCGTGGTGTCCCCCACTGCTGCAGCGGGCAGCGCTCGCCTTCCTACACGCGCTGTGGCAGGACCGCAGAGAGAGCGCGCTGTCTGTACTACGCAGCAGGTACACACACACACACACACACACACCCCGCACATTTTTCTTCTGTTCTAGTCTACTTTCCTCTGAGGACTTCGCCATTACAGCACATAGGCAGGTTTTGTAGCAGTCCTGGTTTGCACTGGTATGGGGTTTTGACTAATTCGTCTTAAAATTTTAATGCAGGTTATTCTTATTATTATTATTTTTTTTGTCCTTTGTGTTCAGGAAGAGGTTCTGGGACAATCTGACAGCACCGCTTTTTGGAACGCTTCCCCCACCATCAGAGACCACAGAGGTGAAATTTAAAGTGTATATTAAAAATATTCAAAGCGTCCCATAATTGCCTATAATAGTATCATACATATAATACATACATGCCTATAATACATACACACACCATCGGTCAAAAGTTTGTGGACACCCGACTGAATAGTTTTCCGTGATCTTAAAAAGCTCTTGATCCGAAGATGTACGATTAAATGTGTGAAACCGGTGTCGTAGATAAAAAATATAATCGTGCCGACGTATTCATTTCTTTGATTAGAAAACGAACATTTTATTTACAATGTTGCTTCTTATTAAAGTGATTTATTTTTTTTCCCCCCATTTAGCCGTGTATTTTGGAGTCTTGTGCCTTTGTAATGAAGATCATCGGCCTGGAGATCTACTATGTTGTCGGGTAAGATGACGATCTCGCACACACACGCACACGTGCGCTCTTTTACACATCCTCACCTGATCTCTGTGTGGGTGTGAATTGTTTAATAATTAACAAATAAACAAAGTATGTTGTCATTCATTTATATCCTTGTTCATTTATAGTGAAGCTACAAATACGGTATAGTCATTTTTATGAGGTACTCAACATTCGTTGTGTGTGTGTGTTGCAGCGGTCAGCTGGAGGACTCTCTGAAAGCCGCACTGCAGCGCCTCAGCTCCCAGCGTCGCTATGAATTTTGGTCTCAGTACGTCAGGGAGCTGGTGTGCGTCACGTGTGATGACGAGGAGGGAGGAGTGAGGTCACTGCCCGAGACTCAGATGCTCATCTCGGCGTGGCGGACCCTACTCATCCTCTCCACTAGCCATGTGGGTGCACTACACTCGAGACGTACTCGTACGAGAGCGCGCTATACTTAAAATGGTGTGCTCGTACTAAACGTGATCTGTACCAAACTGCAGTGCTCCAACATGCTGTATTTTGTTGTACATTATGCTACGGACTGATCCTAGTGTATGACATGCAATTTCTACAAGCAGTGTTGTTCCTGTATCTAATGTGTGTGTGTGTGTGTGTGTGTGTGTGTGTGTGTGTGTGTGTACAGTCTGATGTAATGCACCTTAAGGAAGACTCTGTCAGGTTGAAGCTCTTCATGGATGTCCTGGAAGGGACCAAAGCAGCAGTGAGTCCCCTCCCCCCCATTTTGGAAAAGTGACCTCTGAATTATCGACAGGCTGCTTCCGCTCTTCTACTACTCCAGAGTCATGTGTGTGTGTGTGTGTGTGTGTGTGTGTGTGTGTGTGTGTCTCTCTGTCACAGTTACTGATGCCCCAGTCTGTAGCATGTCTGCGTTTGGGCTCCATGATGGCCACCTTGCTGCTTATCATCCTCAAACAATGGAAAAGGTCTGTGTGCTTGCAGTTGTGTTTTGTAGATCAGCGGAAGATGTTATTACTATGCTAAAACATATCATACAGAAGTTTTCAGCTCTCTCCCTCTTTCTCTCTCTCACCCTCTCTTAATCTCAATCTCTATCTCTATCTCTCTCTCTCTCAGTGTGTTGGTGTCAGCTCCAGCTCTCCTTCCTCCTCTCTCTCTGATGTTAGAGAGCGTACTTCAGGCTGATCAGCAGCTGATGGAGAGAACCAAAGCCAAGCTCTTCTCAGCTCTCATATCAGCTCTGCACATTCAGGGCCTTAATGGTGAGGTAGTGTCCGAGAGAGTGGGGGAGGGGAAAGAGAGAGGGGGAAAAAAAAAAAAAAAAGGAGCAGTCAGAAATAAAGTTAATCCCCAAGTATAACTATACAGTGTCCCAAAAGTCTCCATACATAGGAGATATTAACCCCCCCTTTTTTTTTTCTTTTTTTTTTTTTTAAGCAAAATGTCTTCCGAAATTTTTCATAGTTTATATTGGATCATTTTTTTCACGTAGTCTTCAAGAATGCCTTTTGACAAAAGAAGAACGTCTTGAAATCATGGATCGGGAAGCTGTCCTAAGAAACACGGCGGGCACATCACACACGACACCGTCGGCAAACTTACTGACAAATTCAAAAAGACTGGAAGTGTTGCGGACCGATCGAGAAGCGGACGTATGCGACCATCCACCGACGTGGTGCTGGCACACGTAGTCCCCTATGTACTGAGACTTTTGCGGACACCCTGTAGAATAGACATAATTGCAAACCTAAAATAACTGCAGGTATAGATTAGCAGCTCTGTGTGTGTGTGTGTGTGTGTGTGTGTGTGTGTGTGTGTAGCTTATTGATTACTGTTTATTTGCATAGGAGGAGAGATTACCCAGCTGCCTCAGCTGTTACTATGTGTATGTGAGACCGTCCAGGATGAGGCTATGGCTTTGATTGACAGCACACGTCACATGATCCAAAAAGGGGACACCCAGGAGGACAGCATGGAGACGGACGCACCACGTAGCCTCCAGAAAGACCAGCGCGACTCTGTGAGTGTGTCTGCGTGTGTGTGTGTGTGTGTGTGTGTGTGTGTGTGCACTGCTTCTGTGTCTGGATGGTCCGCTTTCTGTAAGTCGTTTTGTCCAGAGAACTGCTGTTCATTTGGATTTCAAATCTGTAAAAAAAAACAAAACCAAACAAACAAAAAAAAAAAAACCCCGAACTAATTTTCCTCCCTCTTTCTTTCTCTGTCTTTTGCTGTATAAAGGTGTGTGTTTTAGCTCTGCACCTGTCTAAAGAGCTGTGCAGGGCTGATGAGGATGGTGAGCAGTGGCTGCAGGTGATGAGGAAGCTTCCCGTCCTGCCCTCGGTCCTCAGCGCGCTTGAGCTCAGCCTGCGCTCCAAACACAACCTCTACTTCACGGAGGCAGCTCTCCACTTGCTGCTCACTCTAGCTAGAACGTCACCGGTACGCCAATACACACACCACGACTCGTCGTTTCGTCACGTCCTTCTCACCTGCTGTTATGATGATCGTGCCCAGAAGAAGCATGTCACACTGGCAGCTTGTCAGCTAAAGTTTATAAATGTTTGTTTGTGGTCGTGCTCCGGTTCTGTAGGGGGCAGCAGCGGTAGCGGGTGCCGGCGTGATTCAGAGCATCTGTCTCCCTCTTCTCAGTGTGTATGAAGGCCCGGCTAATGGAGCCACACAGGTACTCATTGCACTTCCAGTCCTGTTTTCCCAGGAGTATTACAAACCTAACGTGTCTAAAATATAGCATTTTAGATTCCGTCAAACTTATTTATTTATTTATTCATTTATTTATTCATTCATTCATTCATTCATTCATTCATTCATTTATTTATTTATTTATTTAGGTTACGCAATACTTTGCTAGCTACTTAGCACATTCTATGAGGATAGAGACTTTGTCGAATCATGCCAAGGCACATTGGTGGTGTTCTGGCAGATTGTGGCCCAACTCCTTACCCAAAATCACACTGTGTTGTTTTTTTCCTTTTAATTTGTAACATAAAATAAATAGACTGTTGAAAACAGCAGGTTTTAAACTTTCTGATGCGCTCTCTCTCTCTCTCTCTCTCTCTCTCTCTCTCTCTCTCTCTCTCTCTCAGGCGTTCTCCCGTAAGCCCGTAGACGCCCCCTCCTGGCCCGGTGTGTATCGGCTTTGTCTGTCTCTGATGGAGAGTCTGCTCAAGACGCTGCGCTACAACTTCATCAACGAGGCACTCGACTTTGTCGGAGTTCACCAAGAGCGCATCCTCCAGGTGTGTCCGTGTTAACGAGTGTATACACGGTTCCTTGCGCCGTCGCGATCTGTTCTGATCTCCTTGTTTTCCGAACATGTCGTTCGCTATTCTATTTCATCATTGCGCCAAAAAAAATAAAGCGTGACACGATCGCCGACGAATCGCTAGGGTATAAGACGAACAAAACACTTCTCTTATCGGACAATAGACCTGCTTCAGGAATCGTCAACCCTGTTGCTGATTATTTCCCTAAAACAGCATGCCGTATGGTGTTTTATTGCTGATTTAATTCGGAACTTTGTCATTAATGTTGCATGACGTTCAGTTTATCGGGGCCGAGACTGAAATAGTGTGTCAGCGAATGTAGCGAAGATGTGATCAAATACAGTATGTTAATGCGTCTGTGTGCGTTTCAGTGTCTGAGTGCGGTGCGTACAGTGCAGTCTCTAGCGTGTTTGGATGAAGCCGATCACACCGTGGGTTTCCTGCTGCAGCTGTCCAGCTTCTGTAAAGAGTGGCACTTCCATCTGCCACAGCTACTCCGAGATGTGCAGGTATACACACACACACACACACACGTGCGCACACACACACACACGTGCACGCACACACAGCTTTCCAGCAACTGTAGGTTTGGGGTATACACTAGCGGTTGTGCGACTACAAATTTTTTTTTTACGAGTTGACCAAAAATTCAAGAAAGTAGTCAGAATTTCGGGAAGCATTCGCCGTGTCGAACTATCTCAATCGCTTTTGTTTGATTTGTTCGTCGCAAACAGCTGAAAGTCTGTACATTTTTACAAGAAACCTGATTTGCACGGAGGGTCGAATCATTTTGATTGCAACTCTAATAGTCACAGGTCAGAAATGAAAATTTTTTAGGCTACACTGTTAACGACACGTGTAAATAAAGTAGCTGTCGATGAACGGACGCAGCGACGTCTTCAGCAGCGTCTGGGAGGATTTTCTGTCGTACCGTTAACCGGATCAGCCTCTTTAACTCTTCATGAACTGGGTCTGGCTGTAAACAAGCTGAGTGGGATTGGATAGCGATGTGCGACCCGTGGCTCCACCGCTGGTCACAATGAAATACACCCTGCGATACACAGTGCGAGGATTTCATTTCAATTTGATTTTGCTTTAAAGGACTGCAGGAGGAGGGAGGGAGGGAGGGAGGGGGGGGGGGGGGGACGGGACTTGCACGCTCTTCACTTCATGCAAAGTTATATAAAAGGGTTTATCTATTTAGAGCTAAGAAAGTAGGCTCGCGCTGTTGACTGTAGAATTGGCGTAATCTAATCTGAAATACTTTCATACTATCAGATTAGCTGCTTTCATTACCATCTGCTCGACTGTAGTCTATGCAACGCCTAGTATACATGTTAACATCGGATGTTTAAAAAAAACAAAACAAAAATATTATTTTTTGTGTCCACCACCCAGTACTATTCCGAATGTTTAGAGTTGGGTTTATTATTTTTTTTGCCTTGCAGGTGAATCTCTGTTACCTGTGCCAGACATGTACATATCTTTTGCACAGCAAGAAAATGTTACACCACTACCTCCAGGTGAGACTCGCGCCGTTAATTAGACATGCCCACGTGTTCTACCCGTGTTCCGAACGTGCGTGTGCTTTCCTCACAGGCAAAAAATGGCGAGGCTCTGCCGCAGAGGCCCCGCCCACAGCAAGCTCTACAGCCCGTCTCTAAAGAGCAGCTGTCGGTTGGAGAGCAAGAGGAGGTGGAGTCTAAAGCGCTGCAGGCGGTGCAGTGCAGCCTTCTGAAGATTCTCAGCAAAACTCTGGCGACATTACAGCACTTTACACCAGACTGCTGCCAAATCCTGTTAGACCAGGTATACACACATTGATAAATGAAGGGAGGGGAGGGTCTTTGATCCAAAAGTCGAAGACTACTACACAACAACTATACGGAGGGTGTATCCTTAATGTGTCTGACATTATTATTTTTTACGTAAAACTATTGAGTTAACGAGTGTAACTAAGCTTTTACCATAAGTCTGTCATACGGCATTGCCGTTAATGTAGTTATCTGTACTGTGTGCAAGAATTTGTGTGTATAGTTCATTTTAATATTCGTTCAAGATTCTAATCATTTCCCCACACACACGTATTATATACAGCGTGTGTATGTGAACATATTTTTGAAGAGATTTTAATTTGTGTGTCTCTCTGTTAGTCTATGGACCTTGCGGAGTACAGAACTTTGTTTGTGCTGAGTTTTACGACACCGGCCTTTGATTCGGATGTCGCTCCGTCGTTCGGGACCCTGCTGGCCACCATCAACGTGGCACTGAGCATGCTGGGAGAGGTAGAGTATTCAAATCAGCTTCAGGGCATAATCGCATAGCTTTCATTCATACCGCCGTCGCCTCATAAAGTTAAAGACCCGATACCGTCTAAAGCACACGCTCCAGTCAAACAGTCCGACTGCCATGTGATGTTTCTCTAAATATAAGAAAATGTTCACTCATGACAAAACCATAGAAATATAACAGCATCCTAAAAATAAAATCTACTTTTAAATCCCTTTTTGCCTCTAATCCAATTCAAATGCTACGCTTTTTTAAATGTATTTAAGTATAAAGGAAAAGTTGTGACATTCCTAATAGAGTTTCTAGCTTGCTAGTTTACATAAGATTTACCACCCACTAAAAGTGTATCATTTGTTTCTTCATATATATATATATATATATATATATATATATGTGTATGTATATAATGTGTGTATGTATATATATATATGTGTGTATGTGTATATATATATATATATATATGTGTGTATGTATATATGTGTGTGTGTGTATATATATGCATGTATATGTGTGTATATATATGTATTTGTGTATATATATGTATGTTTTAACCCTCAGATAGAGAAAAAGAAGGAGCCTGTGGTGTCATCTGAGGAAACGCAAGCAATGAAGTAAGTCGAAAATTGAACGTGACCTTTCCAGTGGTTTTCTAGACACGGCGACTGCATGGTGCCGTTACTGGTACAGGGAGACCTTTTTAAACAGCAAGCCCACACTTTGTCCTGTTCAGCTTGGCATTGCTGGGATTTGAACTTTGTTTGGTAGCTTTGTCCATTTGATTTTAACCCTCGCTGGCTTTCTTCAGGTCCTTGTTGATGTTTTCGATGGAGGACTGTTTCTACGTGTTGATTTCACAGGCCATGCGATGTTTAAAAGATCCGACGGTTCTGCCCCGAGACAAACAGAGAGTTAAACAGGAGCTCAGCTCTGAACTGGTGAGTCTACTTTGAGGTTTCCCTTCACCAGTTTTCATGAGAGGTGTGTGTGGTACTGGTTATTTTTGTTTGTTTGTTTGGTTTTTTTTTTGGGGGGGGGGGGGGGGGGGGGGGGTTCATTCCAATTCCATTAGCTTCTGAAGGATTTCTGATCGATCTCACAGAAGGTTACCCCGGTGACAAACTTATTTTTGAAAATATAAACAAATCATAAACAGTTTAATCCACCGCGACCCTGACCAGAAAAACAGCATTTACTGATGATGCGTAAAATGCATCACGCATTGCCGCTCAAACATCATATACATCGCATGTGCTCTAATGTTAAAGAATGAATGTCCTTTTGTTTGTCTTGTTAGATTCGTATCTGACCCGTTCCCGCCCTCAAGAAAGTTTAAAAAAAAAAAAAGAAAAAAAAAAGAAAAAAAAGAAGCGCTTGCTTCTTTGCTTGTGTGTTGGTTTTTTTTTTCTTTCCTTTGTCCAGTGTACACCTCTACCACCACACCCAGAAATGCCTTAATATAATTTAATGTTTAATCCATCATACTAATATTGTAAGTTCCATGGTCATGATTTAATTAAAAAAAAAAAAAAATTAACTTTTTTTTTTTCTTCTCCTATTCGTGTTTCCAGAGCACACTGTTGTCGACGTTGTACAGGTTTTTTCGGCGAGGGTCACCTTCGTCCCCCGCCAGTGGACTTCTGCCTTCCCCACAGACCAAACCCACCACTTCTGGGTCAAAGGTCACGCCAGAAGGCCAGGAACCATTCATACAGCTTGTCCAGGCTTTCGTACGGCACGTCCAACGCTAGACACGCACGCCGAGTCATCGCCATTTCAATTCATTCAGTCTTAATAAAGGCCCACGTGCTCACCTGGACATTACTCGGTTCTTCTGTTGGCCTTTACGTTGGTTTCCACAACCCCCCCCCCCCCCCACACACACACACACACCCCTCCCTCCCTCCCTCCTCCTCCTCATGCCAAAGCGTACCTGTACCAAGTTGCTGTCTATCTCTGAACCACACAGATACGTTTGTAATCATTAAAGTTGCGTACGTAAAGCTTTGGTTGAATTACTCAAGGTGCTCCAGTCAGTTTCATAACTGAAATAATCCAACATGGCATCCAGAGGCCTAGTTTTATAGGCTAGTTTTATATGACCAATAATTTAATTCAATTTAACAAATTCTAGTCGCCAGCACTTTAATTTGTTAAATGTGTGTGCTTTCTTATTAGTCAGGTTGCGCGCCCG